>NC_066627.1:2156140-2274936 GCF_025201925.1 Gopherus flavomarginatus | reverse complement strand
AGTGACTCTCCGGTCAGACACTCTCCACCTTAAGTATCAGAGGGGTAGCTGTGTTAGTGTGGATCTGTAAAAGGCAACAAAGAGTCTTGTGGCACCTTATAGACCAGGGGTAGGCAACCTATGGCACGTGTGCCGAAGGCAGCTCGCAAGCAGATTTTCAGTGGCACTCACACAGCCCAGGTCCTGGCCACCAGTCCGGGGGCTCTGCATTTTAATTGAATTTTAAATGAAGCTTCTGAAACATTTTAAAAATCTTATGTACTTTACATATAACAATAATTTAGTTATATATTATAGACTTCTAGAAAGAGACCTTCTAAAAACGTTAAAATGTATTACTGGCATGTGAAACCTTAAATTAGAGTGAATAAAGGAAGACTTGGCACACCACTTCTGAAAGGTTGCTGACTCCTGTTATAGCCTAACAGAAGTATTGGAGCATAAGCTTTCGTGGGTGAATACCTATGCGTCTAATGAATGAGTATTCACCCACGAAAGCCTATGCTCCAATACATCTGTTAGTCTATAAGGTGCCACAGGGCTCTTTGTTTCTTTCTCCAGGTTAAGGCTCCCCCTTCTCCCAGTGAAGTCAATGGAGAAGCCAAGTCCTTAGTGCAGGTCAGGGGGTGTGCGGAGCCCGGCGTGAGGGTTGTTTGACAGGCAGGTGGGATCAGTGATCTCTGAGTGATCTCCCCCCTCAGCCGATTGATAGTTCTCTGGATAAAAATCGACCCTTTTGTAGAGGAGGCAGCACAAGCGTCTATGCACCTCCTTAGTGGTGTCAAAGCATTTTATTGTTCAACATTATTTGAGGGTCTGATGCCCAGATCCACATTCCCACCACAATCCAAAGGAAACACGTCTGTGAGTTTCATGTTCTGTGGTGGAAAGAGGAAGGCCAAAGTGGGTATGGATCCAAACATAAATATGAATGGGAAGGGGAATCGAAATGGAAGTATCCAGGGGGTATTAATCTGAATCTGAATCTGAATCTGAATCTGAATGGGGATATGAAGTGGAGTATAAATGGGACTGCAAAGGGAAATAGGAACAGGTATATGACTATGAAATCCTATGGATGTGACTGGCAATATGAATGGGAGGGTGTAAATAACTCTCTTGTTTTATTCTTATTTAATAAATCTTTATATAGTATAAGATTGGCAAAAGGGGCACGAATCCATAGGTCTCATGCTCTTGAACAGCTCTGGAACAGTCACTGGGAGGACCCCTTCAGTGTGTCAGCCCCCATAAGGTCACACTCTCACTAGGGTAAGTCACTTGGCTTCACCACCTCTTGGGACCAAAACTTAGAGCGTTCAACCCCCCTGCTTCATGGCATGTGCTCTACCTGTGAGTTCACCTGAATTGGGCACCTGAGGACGATTTGTACCCCGAAATGGAGTAATTCACTGTGAACTTCCTTAAGCTGACACTAATTGAGTTCTTGATGTCACCAGTTTATGTTCCCTTTGGAGGTGAAATTTGTGCTTGGGGTATGATTTGTTTGTTCTCTTCTGTTGGTTGATTTGTTTTTTCCAGATTTTTGTTTGTTTGTTTATTTGGTTGCTTGGAGTGGGTGTTTAAGTAGAAGAGGTCCTGCAGTGAGAGTCCTTCTTGCTGTGGTGGAAAGGAGCTGCAGAGTAGAACCTCAGTCCCCTAAAAAACAATGAGGAGTCTGGTGGTACCTGAAAGACTATCAGATTTATTTTGGCATAAGCTTTTGTGGGTTAAGACCCACGTCTTCAGATTTAAGGAGTGAAAATTACAGATGCAGGCATTGTTATACATGAAGAGAAGAGAGTTACCTCACCAGTGGAGAACTTAGGCATCTTTGAATTTCAGGCCTAATTAATTCATTTCACTGTAGTGAGACATAACAAAACATGTCTCTATATGAAGCAATAGGAGACTCTGTAAGATATTTAGGACATCAGTCTTTTAACAGGAAATCCAACATCATCTCCTCCCTAAGCTCCCTAAATATCAAGGGATAGATTCACAAATGGATTTAGGAACTTAATGACCACATTAGAAACCTCAATCCTACAATCAGGCCTAAAATGGGATTGAAAAGCCATCTGAGCTGTCCCAGAATTCTGTAGACACCTGAGCTCACTTTGCACCTCAGTTTTTGCAGTAAAAGTTCCCTGGGCACCTATATTTCTGCCTGTGAGTATGGACTTTGCAGGCCCAGGTCTTGTCTCCATGGTGTGGCAGTGTGCATCGCAGGGCTGTAACCTGTAGCACGCAGCAGCCCATTGTGGTTAAAATGCCCCATGTAGACCCTGCTAGTACACAGAGATATTGTTCTGGTTCAAACAGGGAGGAGTTAGAACTTCAAGCTGGAGCACTGAGCAATTCTGGGAAGGAGATGAACTCCCCTCCTTTCAGAGTGAGAAGAATCTAAGGAGGGTGGATTATGAGAAATTTTCCCCTTTTGAGCAGGTGAGTTAATAATTGCCAAATAGTGGAGTGCTTCCTATAAAATAGTGGGTGCTGGCCCCTCTGGGAGACAGAAGGTTGAGCTAGGCGGACCCTTGGGAGAGTGTTGAGGCTGGCAATTCTTAGGGTCCCAGGTTAGGTCCATCAATGGCTAATAGCCAGGATGGGCAGGGAAGGTGTCTCTAGCCTCTGTTTGCCAGAAGCTTGGAATGGGCAACAGAGGATCAATCACTTGATGATCACCGGTTCTGTTCATTCGTTCCGAAGTACCTGGTATTGGCTACTGTCGGAGGACAAGATACTGGGCTAGAAAGACCTTTGCTCTGACCCAATATGGCTGTTCTCATGTTCTTATTCCTGGGGTTTTTCCCTTCATTTCTTAGGGGCACCATAGACAAAATGCAGCAGCCAGGACTCCTGGGTTCCACTACCAGCCTTGGGAGCTCTGATGCAGTGGTTGCCTTTCAGTGTTAAGGGATTAGATTCTGGAGTGCTTGTAACGCAAGGCAGAAGCAGTGTTGGCAGCTGCTCCTCCCTGGGGCTTATAAACCCAGACTGGTTCTCTGCAAGGTTAGTTTTAGTGCAGGCTTTAATAGGATTTTCCTCACAGTGTGTATCTGGCACAGTAATACACGGAGGTGTCTCCGGGCTGCAGGCCGGTCAGTTGGAGGGACACTTGGCTTTGGAGGTGTCTCTGGTCATGGCAAGTCGACTTTTGAGAGCATTGCTATAAGCAGTGCCCCCGTCAGCCCAGATACCTCCCATCCTTTCCAGCCCCTTCCCCGCTGGCTGGCGGGCCCAGTGCGTCCCGTAGCTAGAGAGAGAGATTCCGGACACGGTGCAGGTCAGTCTGAGCGTCTCTCTGGGTTTCTTCAGTCCCCCACCAGACTCCACCAGGCTGACCTGGGAATAGACACCTGCAGAGGGGAAATGAAGGGGAAATACTGCAGTGATTCCTGGAGGCGCAGTTATTAGGGAACACACGGTCAGGGGCGGCTCTAGGCACCAGCACAGCTAGCACCTGCTTGGGGCAGCCCATTTGCAGGGGCGGCATGGGAGCTGAGATCCAACAGGGGGCTCTGGGAACTGTAGTTCCTTGGTTAGCTCCCTGCCTATCGAGACAGCCCTGCAGCAGGGAAAGAACTACATTTCCCAGCATTCCCTTGGCCACTACCAACTAGAAAGGAAGGCAGGGAAACTCATGCGGCAGCTGCTGTGTGTGGAGAGTTGCACTGTGGATGACAGGAGACCATATTGTAACATTCAAAAAATGAGACACTGCCACCATCCACTCCCTCCGACTGCCTACCATGACCCCAACCCCTCCCTCCCTGATCACCGCCTCCAGGGACCCCTGCCCCTAACTGCCCCTTGGGACCCCACCTCCTATCTAAGCCTCCCTTCTCCTTGTCCCCAACTTCCCCCTTCTGAGACCCCCCCCAACTTCCCCCTAGGACCCCACCCCCTACCCGTCCCCTGACAAACCCCTGGGACTCCCGTGCCTATCCAAGCAGAGCCTGTCCCCGACTGCCCCCCCCAACCTCTGACCTATCTAACCCCCCCTTCTACCTGCCACTGACTGCCCGCTCAAACCTCTGCCCCATCCAACTCCCCCTGCTTCCTGTCTCTTGACTGCCCCCCAACAACCCCCTACCCCTTCAAACCCCCATCCCCCTTACCGTGCCACTCAGATCAGCATGTCTGGCTCCGCGCAGCTCCAGACACGCTGCTGCATACATGCTTCCGTGCTCCCCCGCGGAGCCCACAGCCCCCCACCACACACACAGCACCTGCCTTCCAGATTTGAACACCTCAAAATTCAGGCGTACTCAAGCTCAGTTTGGGCAGCTGTTATTTCATTTCTCCCAGATCAAATACACTGATCCACTGTAACTTGCTGTAGGAAAACCAGGATAAAATTGAACAAGAAATGCTTCCCAGTGGTTATTAGGACTGGGATTGCTATTTTCAACAGCCATTCTTTCTTTGTTTAGAAAGAAGGCAGTGATACTGCATTGTCAAATTCCCCTTAGAAAGAAAGAGTGGAACAAAAGAATAATAAAGGCACCTCAACTTTTCCTCATTTATGGAGAACAGTCTTATAATATGCATCCAGATATCCTCCAATCACACCAGCTGAAAATTGTTCCACTTTACTGCAGTTCTGTAACCATATGGGACCCAATCCTGTCTGTGTTCTGTGCACATCCAAAATTCCTGCTGAATGACCCAGCCTGGGAGCGAGTTACCAGTGACGCAGGGCTGCGGCGGAAGGAGGGTGCAGGTGGGTGGGGGGAGAGCTCACGGCTGGGGCGGCAGGAGGTGTGTGGGGGCACTGGTGGGGGGGAATGGAGGTGCCCAGGGCTGGGGTGACAGGGGGTGGGAGGGGGAAAGCCCAGGGCTGGGGCAGCAGAGGGGTGAGTGGGGGAGCCCAGGGCTGGGACGGGGGACAGCCAAATTTTTTTTGTTTAGGGTGGCAAAAAACCTAGAGCCAGCCCTGCACGCAGTACCTGGCGCCCAGCGGCAGCGCAGATCATGCCCGTACCCTCTGGGAGCAGCAGGAGGAAGGTGATGGCCAGGCTGGGGGTCATATCTGCGGCTGGCGGCTCAGTCCCCAGGCGGGATGGGAAGCTGGATCCCCGCGCTGGCTCTGAGCAGGGTGAGCGGCCAGGACTGGACTATGAACAGGGCCCCGGGGAGCTTATTTGCATGGGCCGGGGGTGGGGACAATATAACGGGGGGACCCAAGAGGAGTGTGATGCAGCGTCGCGTTGTGAAGTCTCCTGGCAGGTGGAGTCCAGAGTCCAGCTGTGACACGGAATGTTCCCTTCTGCCCACCGGAGATTTGCAACCATGAAACAACTGGATGGAGACACTCTGTCCGTCTATCTATCTATTTATCTATCCCCATCCACCGCCTCTATCTATCTATGTTGTTCCCCACTTCTTTTTATGTTGGTGTCAATATTATAAACTAGGAGCCAGTTTCGTTACTGAACCATTCCTAGTTCATGAGAATCTGGAAAATTAAGATGGAGACAAACAATACAGAAATGCTTCAGGAAAATTTCTGTTGGGGGCTGTATTGTTGGAAAGGGGGTTGTAGTTAAATTCTTTAGTCTGAGGAGAAGGGTCAGTGCTGCGGGGGCAGGAGAAAAGTCGCCCCTGGTGCTCAGTAGCTGGACAGGCCCCTGTGATGTCCCTTTACAAAGGGGTGAATTTCACACACAGAGGATCACCAATGGGCTGCCAGGGAAGGTCACTTCTAGTTTATTGGCCAGACCCTTCCGGCCCATAATCCGCACTCCGGGCTCAGCGTTCCCATTACTCTTCGCTGAGGGCTCAGCTTCTCCGGTGACTTCGCTGGGAGATGGAGGGAGCCTTAAAGTGGAGCGTATCTGATCAGAGAATCACTGAGGGCATCCACAGAGCGAGGGTGGAGCCACCTGTTCCTCACTGCTCCACTGAAACACACTCTGAGCATCTGCTTCCTGCAATAATTGATCAATAACTGATAATTGGTTATAGATAACTGAAAGGATTTTCCTTTACTCCTTTTCGCTTAGTTCTGCCTGATGGTTGTTGGGTACTGAACAAATCCCTAGAGATATAGCTAGAACACCTATTTAAATCAGGCTTGTAGGTTCAATTGGGTGGGTGTCTGGCCCTCATCTCATTGCATTGCTAGGTCCCTTCTGGTACCAATGTTTTAATCTGTTTGAATGAATGGGCCAGAACATCAGCTATCGTCAGTCGGGGTAAGAGCCTTGGGATCCATGGAGCTTCCAGAATCCACATCTGTGCTGCTCTGACCCCAGAACGATTGTCCTTCTGTCGGGTTTGTCCAAAGCTCAGTAAAGTCAAGAGAAAGTTTTCAGACTCGATTGAAATGAGTATGCGATGACCCCAAAATGAATTTATCTTCCTGAAGGTATCAGACTTTGTACTGTGAATCCGGGTAAATGTCGGTCACCTGGAGAATGTTGGATGTGAGTGAGGATAGATAGATAGATAGATAGAGGGGGTGGATGGGGATAGATAGATAGAGTGCATGGGGATAGACAGACAGATAGAGGGGGTGGATGGGGATAGATAGATAGATAGATAGATAGATAGATAGATAGATAGATAGATAGAGGGGGTGGATGGGGATAGATAGATAGAGTGCATGGGGATAGACAGACAGATAGAGGGGGTGGATGGGGATAGATAGAGTGGATGGGGATAAATAGACAGATAGTTGGGGTGAATGGGGATAGATAGATAGATAGATCCATTCAGGTCTTTTATAACATTAGTTATGAAAACAAAACATCAGGTCACACGTTTCTGAGAGACAAAGCCTGAATTTAGCCCTTTCCTTGGGCAAGTCTGATCTGTGGACTTTCTCCAGCAACATCATCTGTTAAAATGTGAACAGCCAGTACCGTGGAGCTGCCCATTTGTGGCCTGGATAGAATGAGCCCAACGACCTAGGGCACCTGCTGACAGCCCTGTTCAACTCCCAACCTCCCTGGGTGAAATTTGCATGGAAATCCCTCACGGGGGGACGGGCGGCGAAGGGTTCCTGTTTAAATACAGGTAGGTTGGGTGGATGAGAGATCCATTATGTGACATGGCACTAGGTTCTCAGACCGAATGAATGAGCGTTGTTGATGAAGCCCATACACGTGAGACAGTGCGCAGGGCAGGGAGCTGATTAGTAATATAAGTTATTTAACATCTTTGCGCACATAGAACAAATATCCAGTGGTCGATAGCATCACTGGGAGTAGCCTCGTGCCTGGTTCTGGCTGTCAGTGTTACTGGCTTTGTCCCCCCCCACCCCCGCCCTTTTAAGATTGTGTAGAATGGGAGTCTTTATTTGCACACAGAATTGATTAAAAAATCAGAGGAAAAGGTCCAGGTCCAGCCCTTTTCACTCAGGAGAGGACCGCCCCTGGACCTGTGCCTTGTGTGAAACTAGATTTGGCCAGAGCAGGGCACCTTGACATTAACACACTGTTCCCTCTTTTCAGTTTCCAGTCCCAGGAGTGTCAGAGTCTCGCCAGCTGGGACTTTCCCTACTGACCGCAATGGGAGGTTTTTGTCAGAGCTCAGCTCTGCTTCCCCTCACTGTGTCTCTCACACAGTAATAGCGGGCGGTGTCCTCGGGCTTAAGGCCGGTCAGTTGCAGATACAGCAGATTGTTGGAGTTGTCTCTGGAGATGGTGAATCGGCCTTTGACCGCGTTGGTGTAATGTATAGTTGTCATATCTCTAGTCCCAGATTTGGACCTTAGCGTCCAAAATATGGGGGTTAGCATGAAAACCTCCAAGCTTAGTTACCAGCTTGGACCTGGTACTTGCTGCCACCACCCAAAAAATTAGAGTGTTTTGGGGCACTCTGGTCCCCCCGAAACCCTTCCCTGGGGACCCCAAGACCCAAACCCTTGAGTCTCACAACAAAGGGGAATAAATCTTTTCCCTTCCCCCCTCCAGGTGCTCCTGGAGAGATACACAGACACAAGCTCTGTGAATCTAAACAGAGGGAGTCCACCCTCTGTAATTCCAATCCTGGAAACAAAAGCACTTTCCTCTTCACCCAGAGGGAATGCAAAATCAGACTAGTAAATCTAACACACACAGATCTCCCTCTGACTTCTTCCTCCCACCAATTCCCTGGTGAGTACAGACTCAATTTCCCTGAAGTTTCCCAGTAAAGAAAAACTCCAACAGGTCTCAAAAAGAAAGCTTTATATAAAAAGAAAGAAAAGACATAAAAATGGTCTCTCTGTATTAAGGTGACAAATACAGGGTCAGTTGCTTAAAAGAATATTGAATAAACAGCCTTATTCGAAAAGAATACAATTCAAAGCACTCCAGCAACTATAGACATGTAAATACCAAAGAAAAGAAACCACATAACTCACTATTTGATCTCTTTGTCCTTACACTTGGAAACAGAAGATTAGAAAACAGAAATCACTTCTCAAAGCTGAGAGAAAAGCAGGCAGACAGACAAAGACTCAGACACAAACTTCCCTCCACCCAGAGTTGAAAAAAAAAATCCGGTTTCCTGATTGGTCCTCTGGTCAGGTGCTTCAGGTGAAAGAGACATTAACCCTTAGCTATCTGTTTATGACAATAGTACTGCCTGCCCAGTAGCTTATACTTGCAACCCATTCCAGGCCCTTCCTGGGAGCCTGCCGGACCCAGCTCATCCAGTAGTCACCGAAGGTGAACCCGGAGGCTTTGCAGGAGAGGCGGAGAGAGTCTCTGGGCTTTTTCACATCCCCTCCGGACTCCACCAGCTGCACCTGGGACCGGGCGCCTGGGAATAAAGACAGGTTACAAACACATTGATGTTACAGTCAATAACTCAATATACTGCAGGGCATTCAGGGGCTAACCTACCTTCCAGAGCTGCTACAATGAAAATGAAATGGAACCAAATCCTCATTTTTCCGAGTGCTGGAGGGGAAAGTTCTTAGGGGACTGACTGGTCACTGCACAGACCCAGGGGCTGAGGACTGTGTCTCTGGGTGCAGCCTGGGCAGATAGAGGGACAGATTTCAACAGGAAACTCTCATCCCGATTTGCATATCCCCCTCCTTATAAGGCACGCAAACCCTCTCGCTGCATGCTCGGAGTTATTTGGCAGGTGACTTTAATTAAAGGAGGAGTCGGACTGGTGCTAACTCTGTGCCTGGGCAGCGCCCAGTGAGTGCGGGGCCATCCTGACCACACTGCTGCACAGAGAGGTCCCTTGAATCCCCTCCCATCCCTCCAGGTGCAAGGGCTGAAGGGAATGGAAAGCTCCACCACGGGCTTTAGGGGACTGTGGACCAGACCTTTAGAAGGAAGAATATCAGGCTGGAGAGCTGGGCAGCATCGTGTGAAAATCTGGTTTTCTGTTGAGGCCAGAGGTGTTGGCGCCTGATGTGTTCGATCTATAGTGCCATGTTGTTGTTTTTCAGAGAAATTTGAGAGTATTTCTATCCATCCCCCAACAACCCACAGAAGCATCTTGGCAGTTATCACTATTAGGCACCTCCGGAAACCCAAGTGCTAGTTATTACACCTTGAACAAATGAGTCCCCAGATAGTCTTCTTATGCAGCCTGCATTTTTACTTCAGTGTCCGATCAGAGCCACATTTAACCATGTGAGTGCTCAAGTTGTTGCAGTTTTTTATGGACACAAGATCAAATATGGGTGCAGAGATCTGAAACCAGCTGACAGATTTGTTTGCACTCTGTCTGTTGATCCTGTTCTAAGAAGGACAATTCTGCAGTTTGGATTTTTGGATTAGACCTACCAGGATTCCCCTCACTGTGTGTCCCGCACAGTAATAGCAGCCGATGTCCTCGGCTTTCATGCCAGAAATCTGCAGATACAGCTCACTCTTGGGATTATCCCTGAAGATGGTGAATTAGCCTCTCATTGAATCAACGAACTACGTACTATCCCCGCTAGGGATAATATAAGCAGCCAATTCCCAGGAGCCTGCCGGACCCAGATCATCCAGTAGCTGCTGAAGGTGAACCCGGAGGCTTTGCAGGAGAGGCGGAGAGAGTCTCCGGGCTTTTTCACATCCCCTCCGGATTCCACCAGCGCCTGGGACCGGGCAGCTGGGAAGAAAGACACAATAGAAATTATATAGGAAGAGCAACAGTATCACATTCACCTGACTGTGCAAATGACTCAGGCGACAGAAATACCTTCCAAAGCTGCAAAAATGAAAACTAAGTGGAGCCAAAGCCTCATTTTCCCGGGTGCTGGAGGGGAAAGTTCTCAGGGACTGGCTGGTCACTGCACAGACCCAGGGGCTGCGGATTGTGTCTCTGGGTGCAGCCTGGGCAGGGAGAGGCACAGATTTAAACAGAAAACTCTCACCCTTATTTGCATATTCCACTGCTTATAGGAGAGACACAAACCCTTTGCCCAAATGATCAGAGTTATTTGGCCAGTCGCTCTAGGAGAGGGAGTGGGACTAGTGCTAACTCTGTGCCTGGGCAGCGCCCAGCGAGTGCGAGGCCATCTGACCACACTGGTTCACCCAGGGGAGGCTCCAGGCCCCAGCACGCCAAGCGCGTGCTTGGGGGCATGCCGCCGTGGGCGCTCTGCCGGTTGCCAGGAGGGCGGCAGGCAGGCTGCCTTAGGAGGCATGTCTGCGGAGGGTTTGCTGGTCCCGCAGCTCCTGTGACCGGCGGAGGGTCTCCCCCTCACCCCCTCCGCGGCATGCCGCCGTGCTTGGGGCTGCGAAATGTCTAGGCCGCCCCTGCATAGAGCTGTGTGATGTTTGCTTACAAGACTATTAAATAGCTTCTGTACTTATCTGACTCCCTGCCTGATCCACTGTCTTATCTCCCCTGGAATCAGACTGCACCTGTGCCAAAGCGCAGGGGCTGGAGTGAATGACCTACCTCTCCCTTCCAGCCCTACAGTTCTGTGATTCTATGATCGATCGATCCATCCATCATCGATGGATACTCTACCCCTCCCCCTCTTTCAGCCTTTGCTCACAGAGCTGGGATCGCACGCTGCGGATAGAGTCTCTTATGTTTAGAGGTGCCCAGGGAAAATAATAACCCAACGCCCTCTTTAAAATCCTGCCATGCCTCTGTCCCTGCATCTCCCTCGGTACAGAGACTCCGGCTTCTCCACAGTTTCTCATTGACTCCCCATCCTTGGACACGCTCATTTCTCCACCTCCAGGAAGACAAGATTCTGTTTCCACTAACTTGTCGTTTTATCCGGGGGGGGGCTCCAGGCCCCAGCACGCCAAGCGCGTGCTTGGGGAGGAAAAATGCCTAGAGCTGCCCCTGGGTTCACCAAGAGCTCCTTTGAAATCCCCTCCCATCCCTCCAAGTGTAAGGGCTGAGCTACAGTTTACGGAAGGGAATGAAAAAATTCACCACTGGCTTATGCAGAGTTTGGATCAGACCCTTACAGTGAAGACTATTCGAATAGCAACCAGGGCAGTCTCATGTGAAAATCTGTGTTTGTATCGAGGTCAGAGGTGTTTGGAACCTGCTGTCTGCTTTCAGGAGTGCGTTAGATCTATAGTGGCATGAGGTGATTTTTCAAAGGAAGTTGAGAGCATTCCTGCCCCAAAAACGCAATGGGATTTTGACGCCAGCGCATTTAGGCACCTTTGAAATCCAAGTCCTAGTTATCACACCTTGAGTATTGATTCCTCAAATATTCCTCTTCTGCGCTGTGCACTTTTACTTTGGTGTCTGATAAGGGCCACATTCAGACGTGAATATTCAAGAACCCCCAGTTTTATGGACACATGATCATAGAATTCAGGGGTAGGCAACCTATGACATGCATGCCGAAGGCAGTCCAGAGTTGATTTCAGGGGCACTCACATTGCCCAGGTCCTGGCCACCGGTTCAGGGGGCTCTGCATTTTAATTTAATTTTAAATGAAGCTTCTTAAACATTTTTAAAACCTTATATACTTTACATACAACAATAGTTTAGTTATATATTATAGATTTATAGAAAGAGACCTTCTAAAAACGTTAACATGTATGACTGGCACGCGAAACCTTAAATTAAAGTCAATAAATGAAGACTTGGCACACCACTTCTGAAAGGTTGCCGACCTCTGTCATAGATGGATATTGAGCTCTGAAACCTGGTGACTGATTTTTATTCACTCTGGTTGTAGATTCCCTTCATGTGGCCGGTGCTGGATTGTTTGGGGGAAGGGCTGCCCCCACGCGGCGCATGGGAGAAGGGCGGTTCTACCACTCGGGTTTTTGTATTAGCCGTCTGCTGCAGCTGCCAGGAAGGTATGTGTCTGAGCCCAGACTGGCTTCCCCTCACGGTGTCAGTGTCTCTACACAGCGGTGTCCTCGGCTTTCAGGCTGGTCATGTGCAAGCAGAAAGTGGTGCTGTCCTTGGAGGCTGCAGATCTCCCCCGGATGGAGGAGGCGTAACTGTGGATGGAGGGATCATAGTACCTGGCCAGCCACCCCAGCCCCTTCCCGGGCTCCCGTCTGAACTAACACATCCAGGCGCTGCTCAGAGTGAACCTGCTGGTGGCACATTGCAGCGTATGGGACTCTCCGGTCTTCTTCAGCGCTGGCCCCAACTGGGTCAGAACCACCTGCGACTGGGCCCCTGGGGTACAAGGGAGAAAACAAGGCAACGGTACATTGAAGGAGAGAATTTAAATCAAAACGGGGAAAATGAGCCACCTTGTCCAATAAAGATGCAAGGGAACAGAACAAAGCTCTGCTATCAATCGCAGCCATTGCAGTGCCACTCATAGAACAATTCCTTGCCCTTCAGTAGATTGACTGGGAAGAAAATACCTTCCAAAGCCACAGCAATGAAAACTAGGAGTGTAGCATGGTGGTTACCCACTCCATCCTTGTCAGGCTTAAAACCAGCCCTGGGAGAGGGCTGGAGGGCTGGGAGAACAACCCAGGCTGAGTGGGAAGCAGGCTCAGCCGGGGCCATGCCCATTTAGGGCCCAGCTGGCCCTATAATGGCTTGAGCCAGGAGATCAAGCAAACAGTCTCTCTCAGGCTGTAGGACAGGGTTTCTCGAACAGGGGTCATCACTTGTGTATGGAAAGCCCCTGGAGGGCCAGGCCGGTTTGTTTACCTGCCCTGTCCGCAGGTCTGCCTGATCGTAGCCCCCCCGGCTGCAGATCACTGCTCCAGGCCAATGGGAGCTGCTGAAAATGGTGTGGGCCGAGGGATGTGCTGGCCGCCGCTTCCAGCAGCTCCCATTAGCCCAGAGCAGTGATCCGCGACTAGTGGGAGCCGCGATTGGCCAGACCTGTGGTCGCGGCAGGTAAACTCAGGGCCGGCGCTTCCATTTAGGTGACCTCGGCGGTCGCCTAGGGCACCAGGATTTAGAGGGGTGGCATTTTGCCGCTCTCAGCGGCGATTCGGTGGCTGGGCGTCCTTCCGCGCTCGGGGTCTTTGGTGGCAATTCTGCGGTGGGTCCTTCACTCACTCCAGAACCCGCCCCTGAAGGGACCTGAAGACCGGGAGTGCGGAAGAACACCCACCCGCCCCGCCGCAGAATTGCCGCTGCTGACCGGGAGCACAGAAGGACCCCTACCTATGGTGCCAAAAGCCTTAGCACCGCTCCTGGGTAACTAACCGGCCTGGCCCGCCAGAGGCTTTCCCTACACAAGCGGTGACTCCTGTTTGAGAAACCCTGTTATAGAGGGAGACGGGCCTGGCTGCAGGAAGCTAGAGACAGGGACCTGATTGGAGCAGGGCTGGGGAAAGGCAGAGGAGTTGGGGAGCTCCAGCCTGGAAAGCCCCAGGCTGTGACCTAACATTGCGCTAATAGATACTGGGGGTTGCAGAGGGCAGCCTAGGGGTACGCAAAGGCAGCAGGTCCAGACCCAACCTTGCCATAATGAGTAGACTGATACTGCAGTCTGTAGTCTGCCCCAGGGCATGGGGGCTAGACAATGACTGGCAGTAGCAGTATACTGAGGCGAGGTGGGGATAGTGGGTGGGGGGTCCCCGGGAGAGGAGACCCTAAGACTGAGGGGTTACTGCCAGGGGGCAGCACCCCAGATAACAGGGCATCAGGTCTGGGAGAGACTCTGGAGCCAAGTGATAGTGGGACACAGGCCTGCAGAGGGTGCTCCAACGGCTGGAGAGCTAATTCCCTGAGACCAGCAGGAGGCACCGCAGGGGTGAGTTCCGCATGCTTACAAAGAGACAAAATCTCATTTTTCCTGCTGCTGGAGGGGAAAGTTCTCAGGGGACTGGCTGGTAACTTCACATGCCCAGGGGGGCTGCAGATTGTATCTCCGGGTGCAGCCTGGGCAGAGAGAGGGATAGATTTAAAGAGGAAACTTTCACTTTTATTTGCATATCGCCCTGTTTATAAAAGCCACAAGTTCTGTCATGGAGCAAACTCAGTTCTTGTTATGGTATGTCTGCTCTATGAAATTGAGTCGATTTTATAGAAGTAGATTTTGATAAATTGATTTTATACAGTCGATTGGGTATGCCCACACTAAGTGCATTGAGTTGGCAGAGTGCAACCTCACTACTATGGCTAGCATCAACTTAAGGAGTGGTGCACTGTGTGTAGCTAGCCCACAGTTCCCACAGTCTCCGCCACCCATTGGAATTCTGGGCTGAGCTCCCAGTGCCTGATGGGGCAAAAACATTGTCACAAGTTGTTTTGGGTACATATCGTCAGTTGCCCCTCCCTCTATGAAAGCAACGTCAGATAATCATCTCGAGTCAGATACCAGAGTGATTAGAAGAGCACAGCAAGGTGTGCTGCACATCAGAGAGGCTTTGAAAACCACTTTTATAACTGGCCAGGCTTTGGTGTGACAGTTGTGTGTGTTTCTCCTTGATGCAAACCTGCCCACTTTGTTGATTTTAATTCCCTGTAAACCAACCACCCTTCCCCCTTCAAAATAAAGTAACTATTGTTTTGAAACCATGCATTCTTTCTTTATTAATTAAAAAAAAAGAGATAACAGACAAGGTAGTCCTGGTGGAGTGGGGGAGGAGGGAAGGACAAGGCCACATTGCTTATTGTAGCCACACTAAAAATCAAACTGTTTGCATGACAGCCTTCTGTTGCTTGGGCCATCCCCTGGAGTGAAGTGCCTGGGTACCCAGAGCCTCCCCTCCCTGCCACGTTCTCGGGCGTCTGGGTGAGGAGGCTATGGAACTTGGTGAGGAGGGCCGGGGGTTACACAGTGGATGTAGCGGGGGTCTGTACTCTTATTGGCTTTCCTGCAGCTCCAACAGACACTTCATTATGTCTGTTTCCTCCCCCAACAGACACTTTATCATGTCCGTTTGCTCCTCTATTAGCCTCAGCATCGTGTCCTGCCTCTGCTCTTCATGCTCATTTAATTCTTCCCTGGCCTCTGCCACTGAATGTCTCCATGTATTAAGCTGTGCCCTATCAGTGTGGGAGGACTGCATGAGCTCGGAAAACATGTCATCCTGAGTGTGTTTTTTTTCCTTCTAATCTGCGATAACCTCAGGGATGGAGAGGATGGGGGAGCGTATAAACATTCTATGCTCTACGATTCGGGGGGAACTGCATGGTCACCTGTGCCACTGAGTTCGCCATGCTGATCAAACAGGAAATGAAATTCAAAAGTTCCTGGGGCTTTTCCTGTGTACCTGGCTAGTGCACCGGAGTTCAAAGTGCTGTCCAGAGTGGTCACAATGAAGCACTTTGGGATAGCTCCTTGAGGTCAATATCATCGATTTGTGTCTGCACTACCCCAAATTCAACCCAGCAAAGTCAATTTTAGCATTACTTCTGTCACCGGGGAGGAGTACAGAAGTCGATTTTAAGAGCCCTTAGGTCAACGGAACAGGGTTGGTTGTGTGGATGCATTCATTTTTAAATCGACATAACGTGGCTAAATTCGACCTAACCCCATAGTGTAGACCAGGCCTGGGACTCAGAGAGAAGGGGCTGGATTTTTCTCTGTGGTACAATTCCCTGCACTGTCGGGATCGGAGCATGATTGGCTTTGCGCTTCCTACGTCTCTCTGAGGAGATCAAATTCTCATCTTCTTTATCCCAGTCCTAACCCAAAATGTATCATTTACCTTAATCCTAAAAGAAAATTTAAACCTAACCTTACTCTAAATCCTTACAGTAGCGCTAAAAGTACCTCTAATTACAATCGGCCAAACTGGACAGTCGCTACGGAAAAGGATAAACGGACACAAATCAGATATTAGGAATGGCAATATACAAAAACCTGTAGGAGAACACTTCAGCCGCCCCGGCCACACTATAGCAGACCTTAAGGTGGCCATCCAGCAGGAAAAAAACTTCAGGCCCAGACTTCAAAGAGAAACTGCTGAGCTTCAGTTCATCTGCAAATTTGACACCATCAGCTCAGGATTAAACAAAGACTGTGAATGGCTTGCCAATTACAGAACCAGTTTCTCCTCCCTTGGTTTTCACACGTCAACTGCTAGAACAGGGCCTCATCCTCCCTGATTGAACTTCTCATTATTTCTAGCTTGCCTGCATATATATACCTGCCCCTGGAAATTTCCACTACATGCATCTTACGAAGTGGGTATTGTCACGGAGTCCCCGGGCGATGCTCTGGAACTGCTCCCCACCAAGCCAGTCAGGACTTTGGGGAGCCTCCTCTCCCTTGGAGCAGACTTGTTCAGGGCAAGAAGCTCACACGGCTTCACCTCCTGGGTCTCTCCTTGGAGCATTCAGCATCCTCTGCCCCTCCGTGCGCTTCCCACAGCGAGCCCGCCTCAGTGGGGTCCTGGGGAAGCCACCGGGTGCTGCACCCCCACTTCGTAGTCAGACATGACTCTTAGCCAGCCAGTAAAACAGAGGTTTATTCGATGACAGGAACAGGGTCTAAAACAGAGCTTGTAGGTACAGAGAACCGGACCCCTCGGCCGGGTCCATTCTGGGGGGCCGTGAGCCAGAACCCTCACATCTGCCCTTCACTCCTTGACCCCAGCCAGCTCCAGACTAACACCGCCCCCAGCCCCTCCTCTCTGCTCAGCTCCTTTCCCGGGCCAGGAGGTCACCTGATCCCTTTGTCTCCAACATCTTCAGCTGGCACCTTTGCAGAGGAGGGGCCCAGGCCATCAGTTGCTCAGAGACAGAGTGTCAGGCATTTAGGTGCACTGGCCCTTGCTCTGCCAGATACTTAAGAACTGCCATGGGGACACTGAGGCACCAACACAGTATTCAGAGAAAACATTAAGAACATTCCCAGTTCGTCACAGGTATTCACCCACGAAAGCTCATGCTCCAAAACGTCCGTTAGTCTATAAGGTGCCACAGGACTCTTTGCTTCTTTTACAGATCCAGACTAACACAGCTACCCCTCTGATACAAGAGTAAACTCTAACCTCATTTTTTGACTTTTACCCTACCTTTAATTTTAATTTATATTTTAAAGTTAATGGTACATCCTGAAAATAACCCTAACCACCATAAAGGTAATGTCTAACCCTAACTTTTAAAACTCACCCAAACTGAATTGTTCACCCTAATCCCAAAAATTTACTCCGACTGTAATTCTGAGAATAAACTATAACTCTAAACGTTAAAGCTAAAACAAAATGTGTAAACTTAACTGTAACCGTAACCTCAAACACTTATCTTTAACTCTTACCCTTAACCCAAATTTATATCTTATCTCTACATCATGTCAGACTAACCCTAGTTATTACCCTGAATCAGGGTTTACCTGCCCCATCCACAGGTCCAGCCAATCGCGGCTCCCACTGGCCGTTGATTGCTGCTCTGGGCCAATGGGGGCTATGGGAAGTGGTGCAGGCCAAGGGACTTACTGGCTGCCGCTTCCAGCCCCAGACAGTGTGATTGCTGGGGAAGGAGTTGTCCAGGCACCAGCTAAGCAAACTCCTGCTTGGAGCGGCAGATTCTACAGGGCGGCTTCCGCCCAAACCTAGGGCGGCACAGCCACTTTTTTTGTTTTGTTTGCTGCTCTGGCAGCCCTGTAGAGGCCGGCGGCGCAGAGGAGGGGAGAGCCCTGCTGCAAACTCGCTGGGGCAGCCTGTGTCCTTCCCTCCCCGCGGACCAGAGCCGCATTGAGCCCTCCCTGCAGGCGCTCAGTGCTCAGGCCCCAGGGTGAGCCCCCTGCTGAAGCTGTGGCCACCCCCTTCTCTCTCTCTCTCCCTCATCCTTCCCCTTCCCCGCTAGACCAGGCGGCACTCTGCAGCAAAGAGAGTCCTCCTGCACCCTGGCTCCAGCTGCCCTGTACGGTGTTTTGATCTGTTTTTTCCCGCTTTGCTGACTGCACCATTTTTGTTTTGTTCCCCCTCCCGGTGCTTTGCCCCTCCGGCCACCGACCCCCACCCCCCTTTTTTTTCACTTAGAGTAGCAAAAAAGCCAGAGCCAGCCCTGGTTTTCAGTTTACTAACAAAAAGAAAGAAAGAAAGAAAGAAAGACAGAAAGAAAGAAAGAAAGAAAGAAAGACTTGCCCCTTTAAAAATTGTCCCATTTCTGGAGTTCAGGGCATGGTCCCTGTTCCAAGGAACCCTGGGCCAGGTTTTCAGAGGACCCTAAAGTGGTTTAGGCACCACCTTCCATGGGAATTGGACACCTTTCTTCCCATGTGTCTGTGAAAATCATCTCATTGCGATTTATAAACAGAGAAATTCAAAACATTTACAAATCTGAGTGTGAAGGGTGTGTTTCCCTCACCTCTTTGTCTTTCTCTCTCTCGCATTATCTCTCTTTGTCACACTCCATCTCTCGCACTGTCAGACTCCATCTGTCTGTCTATTGCAAACCCCTCTCTCACTATGTATCACACAGTCTCTGTCACATTCACTATCTCTTCATCTCACTGTCACATTCATTCACTCTTTCTTTCACACTGCCTGTTTCTCTCACTATCTTTTGAACACACACACACACAGTTTCTCTCCCCTTCTACACACACACACACACACACACACACACACACACACACACACACACACAGAGTTTCTCACTCCTTCTCACCGTCACAATAATTCTCTCTCTCACACACACTCATCTCTGCCTGCCTGTCTCTGCAGGGAGTGCTCGGTGGGAAAGAGCACATGGTAACTGCACAGAGAGCTCTGAGTATTATTCTGGCTCAGACAGAATACATATATTCTGGCTCAGAAAACTACTCAGAGGTATCACTGGTTTTAAAGAGGAAAAATTAATCACATCATTTGCATATGCCCTTTGTATAAGGGCTTGGTAGAAAGTCAATGGGCCTCTTTCCGCTGAAGTCAATGACTTGCACTGGCATCAATGGAAAGACTCCAATTGACTTTTACAGGCGTTCTGCTTGGGCTTCAACAGGCCTTAACAGTAATTTCATAGATTCATAGATCCACAGCATTTGTGGCCAGAAGGGACCATTGGATAGTCTACACTGATCTCCTGTATATCACAGGCAACTAATATTTCACTGCTTATCTCTGTATTGAGCAAAATAATTTGTGGATAGATAGATAGATAGATCTTTTATAATATTAGTTTTGAAAAAAAAATTGTTTGGATATACGAATATCATTCAAGTCACACATTTCTGAGAGACAAAGTCTGAATTTATCCATTTCCTGAGGCAAGTCTGATCTATGGAATTTCTCCAGCAAAATCATCTGGTAAAATATCACTTGCTAGTACAGAGAAAATGCAGATTTTTGGCCTGGATAGAGTGTGCCCATTTCCCTAGGGCACCAACTGACAGCCCCTTTCAACCTTCAACTTCCCTGAGTGAAACATGCCTGCAATTCCCTGTCCGGGTAGATTAATTGAATTCTGCCAAGACAGGGAGCTGGATGGATGAGAGATCCAGTATGTGCCATGACCTGGGGTTCTCACATGGCCTAGCTGAGCATTATTTGATGAGGCCCATAGACGTGAGACAATGTGCAGGAGAGGGAGTCCATTAGCTACATAAGTTGTTTAATATCTGCAAGCAAATATTACAGACATACACAATGATCGGTAGCATCATTGGGAAGTAGTCTTGTGCCTTGTTTGTGCTGTCAGTGTTTCTGGTTTTGTTTATCAGGTTCGATCTCCCTTGACTTTAAGAAGGTGCAGAAGTGGAGTTTTAATTTGCACATTGTCATGGAGTCACCGGGCGATGCTCTGGAACAGCTTCCCATCAAGCCAGGCAGGACTTTGGGGAGCCTCCTCGCCCTTGGAGCAGACTTGTTCAGGGCAAGAAGCTCACACGTCTTCACCTTCTGGGTCTCTCCGTGGAGCATTCAGCATCCTCTGCCCCTCCGTGCACTTCCTACAGCGAGCCCGCCTCAGTGGGGTCCTGGGGAAGCCACAGGGTCCTGCAACCCCACTTTGCAGTCAGACGTGACTCTCAGCCAGCCAGTAAAACAGAGGTTTATTCAATGACAGGAACAGGGTCTAAAACAGAGCTTGTAAATACAGCGAACCGGACCCCTCGGCCGGGTCCATTCTGGGGCAGTGAACCAGACCCCCTACGTTTGCACTTCACTCCTCGACCCCAACCAGCTTCAGACTAACAACCCCCTCCCAGCCCCTCCTCTCTCCTCAGCCCCTTTCCTGGGGCCAGGAGGTCACCTGATCCCTTTGTCTTCAACACCTTCAGCTGGCACCTTTGCAGAGGAGGGGCCCAGGCCATCAGTGGCTAGGAGACAGAGTGCCAGGCATTTAGGTACATTGGCCCTTTGCTCTGCCAGATACTTAAGAACTGCCATGGGGACACTGAGGCACCAACGCAGTATTCAGAGAAAACATTAAGAACTTTCCCAGTTCGTCACATCTCTCCCCGCTTCGAGACCGAACTGAGCGAGGTCACTCCTGCCAGTGACCTGGGGAAGTTCGAACCCACCAACGTTCCCATGGATGCCCCAGCATCTCTCCCATTCCTCGGTGTGAGTTACACCAGGACAGTCCAGTCTCACGCCCTCCCTTAGGTCGGGTGTGCTTGATGGCACTTGCAGGCCGCATGTGGGAAGGTTTATGCAGCCCACACCCTTTGCCACCCCAGTACCCCTGGGGTTCAAGCTGGGATTGGGTCTTTCCCCAGCCCTCTGGTCTGTGATTCGGGCTCCCTTGGTTAAGAGCCCCCATCTTGGCCTTGGCCAGCTCTGGGCTTGGGCAGCCGCTTCCCACTTTGTGGCCCAGACATAACACCTCTGCCGTCCCCATCTTACACTTTCCAGCTTTTACCGTCAGTCCCACTTCCTTGAGGCAGCCCAGCCCCCTCTTCACCTGGGACACCTGTTCCTCCCAGGTCTGGCTAAAGATGCACATGTTATCAGTGTCTGCCAGGGCCAAGCTCTCCATCCCCCTCAGCTTGTCTAGAATCTCCCCAGGCCTAGGCATGGGGTTGGCATCGGACACTGTGATGGCTTTAAGCTTCTGATAGCCCCCATAAAACCAGATCATTCTGTCTCCCTTGGGGATCAGCCCCACGGGTGAGGCCCATGGGCTGTGAAACGGTTGGATCTCATCTAAAGCCAGCATGTCCCTGACCTCTCTCTCCAGGTTCTGGGCTGCTTTCCCAGTGACTTTGAATGGGGAACACCTGATGGGGAGATTGGCTTCCACCTCAGGGAAGAGATTCCCCAGGGGGTCTTCCCCCTTCTCCATCCAATCCTCCCCCTTCAGGTCCAGGGGTCCCCTCACTCTTCTCCCATCCAGCAGCTCGAACGGGAAGAACCCTGTGGATTCCTGGGGCACCACCAGCTGCCTCCCGATTTCCCCCAGTTCTACTTCCCCTTGAGGAGCCCATTCCCGGTACAGGAATCCCTCCTCCTGCAGGACTCTGTCCCTGCAGCCTTCCCCAAGGGGGTTTGCAGCACTGTGGCCAGCAAGTTCCCTCAGCTTCTCCAAGGAGGGATCCTTCTGCAGCTCGGTCTGGGATTCAGCAGCTGGGGCAGGGAGTGGGACTTGCTCCCTCTCGCTGGCTGGGCCTGGGGTCACAGCCCCCCTGAGCCCTGTCCCTGGTAGCTCCCTCCCTGCTGTGTAATCACTTCCCAGCAGCACGTCTGGACCAGGCAAACCTGTTTGGCAGCTGACCTGCCCTGCCCGGGTGTCCCCCCACTCAGCTGGGGTCTCGGCTCCCCCCGTGCTCAGCGCTGCCCTTGCTGTCCCAGTGGGGGCAGGCAGCAAGCTCTCTGCTCTGGTTACAGCATCAGATCCAGCGTGAGCCCCCTCTCCGGTGTGCAGAGGGGCGGGGAGCATCTCTCCCTCCCACTCAGCCCCAGGGGGCTGGTTACAGGCAGACAGGTATCCTGAGCCCAGCAGGCCCTTCCCCCTGCCAGCCGGGTCATTTGCATTTTCACTGACCATTTCCATCCTAGCCAATTGGTTCCCTGGATTTGAATTCAAATCCTCAGCCGTTACAGGAGCGGGGCCTGGATCCTGTCCCATGGGGAGACAGTCGCCCCCTAACAGAGCATCCAAGCCGATATCCTGGAGAACCCCAACTACCAGCCACTCCGACCCCTCCTGGGTCTGCACCGGGATCTGGGCCATAGGCAGGGCGAGGGGCTTCACCCCAGGGAACTTCACCCAGGTCCCACAGTCCCTCAGCATCTGGGGCTGCACCACCACAGTTCTCTCTGTCCCAGGATCTCGCCCTCGCAGGCGTGTTTCCCCAGTGACCCCTGGGCAGCCCCCTATGTCTCTCTGCTCCACCATCACCAGTCCACGCTGCTGCTGCTTTTCCTGCAGCTTTTCCTCGGGCTCTTGCTCTCTCTCACAGTCCTCTCGCTCTCTCGGGCTCTGCTCCCATCCCATCCGTCTCCAATCTCCTGATGGGGAACCCAATCGTGAAGACCCTCGTCTGATTGGGGACCAGACTCCAGGGGATGCCTGGCTGATGCTCCAGCTGCTCCCAGATCCTCTTGTAGCCCCATCTGGGCCAGGAATCTGCTCCTCAGAGCGGTCCTTCTCCTCCAACTGCACGATTAACTGTGCCTTGGTGAACGTCCCCATGCGTAACCCTCTCTTTGTGCACAGGATCACAATGTCCTTCTTAAGGAGATGGTGATAGGCCATCACTTCACCGTTCCCAAGTGGCTCTGGACTCACAAGCCTGTGTGCTCTTGGCTTCCCCATGGTTTCCAGGAAGAACCCCTGGTGTGCCAGCCCTTCTCGTGATCACCACCTCTTTGCCAGGGTCGAGCTGCAGACTCCTCCGCCCCTGGGACTGCTCCTGCAATCCCCAGGGGAATCCTGCTACTGCAAAAATCCTTCTCTTTCCCAGGGTCGAGCAGCAAGCTCCTCCACCTCTGAGACGGCTCCTCAGGGGGACCCCGTTACTCCAACAGTCCTTCTCGCTGATCACACACTCCCAGAGGTTAACTGCTCCCTGAAACCGTCCCTCTCTGAGCCTTCAGCACGCCTGGTCCTCATTATCCCTCCTTTGTTTTACTGCTCCCCAGTCACTTACTGCAGGCAGCACCATTCACGGGGTGCAGTACATCCCGCCGCTGCCACCAGTTGTCACGGAGTCACCGGGCGATGCTCTGGAACTGCTCCCCACCAAGCCAGGCAGGACTTTGGGGGGCCTCCTCTCCCTTGGAGCAGACTTGTTCAGGGCAAGAAGCTCACACGTCTTCACCTCCTGGGTCTCTCCTTGGAGCATTCAGCATCCTCTGCCCCTCCGTGCGCTTCCCACAGCGAGCCCGCCTCAGTGGGGTCCTGGGGAAGCCACAGGGTCCTGCACCCCCACTTCACAGTCAGACATGACTCTCAGCCAGCCAGTAAAACAGAGGTTTATTTGATGACAGGAACAGGGTCTAAAACAGAGCTTGTAGATACAGCGAACCGGACCCCTCGGCCGGGTCCATTCTGGGGGGGGCAGTGAACCAGACCCCCCACGTCTGCACTTCACTCCTCGACCCCAGCCAGCTTCAGACTAACAACCCCTCCCAGTCCCTCCTCTCTCCTCAGCCCCTTTCCCGGGCCAGGAGGTCACCTGATCCCTTTGTCTCCAACACCTTCAGCTGGCACCTTTGCAGAGGAGGGGCCCAGGCCATCAGTTGCTAGGAGACAGAGTGCCAGGCATTTAGGTGCACTGGCCCTTTGCTCTGCCAGATACTTAAGAACTGCCATGGGGACACTGAGGCACCATCACAGTATTCAGAGAAAACATTAAGAACTTTCCCAGTTTGTCACACACATAGAATTTATTACAATTTAAGAGGAAAAGGTCCAGGTCCAGCCCTTTCAGATAGGTGGTGACTGGCTTTTTGATCTGTGCCTTGTGTGAAGCTAGATTTGGCTAGAGCTAGGCACTTTGAAATGAACATGTTGCTTTCTCTTTTGAGTTTCCAGTGCTGAGAGTGACAGACTCTAACCAGATGGGACTTTCCCTACTCACCACTGTCACGGACTCACAGGTCGTGCCCACTCTTGACCCGTACGGTCCCTGGGGGGAATCCCCTTCAATGTGACAGTTCTTCTTGGGAGTCCACTCTCTCTCTGGGGTTAAGTTCCTCCACCTCCTAGAACTGCACCTCTCTGAGCCTTAGCACACCTGTTTTACGCTGTGGGCCCCCTCAGGAAGTCCATTAGCTCTGGAGCCCAGGACCTCCACTCCCAGAGGGAATAATGCAACCCTGTTCTCTAGATCAGAGTGACTCTCAGCCAGCGTAAAACAAGAGGGTTTATTGACCATCTGAACACAGCATAGGAAGCTCTCAGGGCCCTCAGGTCTGGCCTCCCTCAGCACAGCACCTCTATATCTCTTCTGAATCCAGGTGGGGCTCTGCCCACTCCCTCTTTCCAGACCCTGAGCCCCTTGTGCTTTCCAACTGAGAATCTGATATCACCTCCCCTAAGACCCACCTCTGTCCATTTTCTTCCATCCAGGTAAACAAGGTGGCCTGGGCCTCCTCTTCTCTGAGCCCTCCTCTGGTCCCCTCTGGCTGGAACCAGCTGGTCAGGTCACTGGGGTCCTCTCTTCGCAGCCCATTATCCTCCCACTGGCCAGAACAGGCTGCAATTCCTGAGCTCGGCCTCTCGTTGAACAGTTGCTGGGATATGAATTCTCCAGGCCATTGGCCAGGGTCCCAAGTTCCCTCGCTGGTCCTCTGTAGCAACAAACTCCCTCGCCCATCATCTCCTCAAACCAGTAACCCCCAGGGAAACAACCCCATCTCCACTGCAAGCAAACCATTAAAAAACCAAGGAAAACCAGAGAACTCCCACTTCCTCACAACTGCATCAGGAGGTTTTTGTCCTAGCTCACTGCAGCTTCCCCTCACTTTGTGTCTGGCACAGTAATACAGGGCAGTGTCCTTGAGTTTCAGGGTGGCCATTTCCAAATGCAGCAGGTTGTTGGAATTGTCCCTGGAGATGGTGAATCGGCCTTGGACCGAGCTGGCGTAACGTACAGCACTGTGGGCCCAGTAGCTTATACAAGAGATTCACTCCAGGCCCCTGCCAGGAGCTTGATGGACCCAACTCATCCAGTAGTCTCCAAAGATGACTTTTTCACACCTCCTGCAGACTGCACCAGCTGGACCTGGGGCTGGCCACCTGTAAATAAAGGCAGTTTAAAGCATATTGATGTTATATTCAGCAACTCAATATTCTCCAGGGCATTCAGGGGATAACACATCTTCCAGAGCTGCTGCAATGAGAATGAAATGGAGCCAAAGTCTCATTTTCCCTGGTTCTGGAGGGGAAACTTATCTGGTGGGTTTTGCTGGTAACTGCATAGACACCTGAGGGCCGTGGCTGCAGCCTGAGTAGAGAGGGACAGATTTAAACAGGAAACTCTCATCTCTATTTGCATATTCCTCTCCTTATAGGAGACACAAACCCTTTTCCTGAATGCTCAGAGTTATTTGGCCGGTGGCTCTAAGGGAGGGAGTCAGACTGGTGTGAACTCTGTGTCTGGGCAGCGCCCAGCGAGTGCAGGGCCACCAGACCACACTGCTACACAAAGCGCTCCTTGAATCCCCTCTCATCCTTCCAGGTGCAAGGATGAGCTACAGTCTGTTGAAGAGATGGAAAGACCCACCACTGGCTGTAGTGGACTCTGGGTCAGGCCCCTAGAGAGAAGTGAAAAGGGAAGAATCAGGGGGAAAATCTGTTTTTCTGTTGAGTCTAGAGGGGTTTGGAGCCTCATGTAGCCTTTTAAGTGTGTGTTAGATCTACACTGGCATTTTATGGTTTTTCAGAGGGATTTGAGAGCAATTCTACCCATCCCCCAACAAACAATAAAAGCATTTGGACGTCATCACTTTCAGGCAGCTTGGGAAGCCCAAATTCTAATTATCACACCGAACAATTGGGTCCCCGAATATTTCTCTTGCGCAGGCTGCATTTCTAGTCCAGTGTCTGGTGAGTGCCACTGTGAGCATGTGACAGTCAAGATGCTGCAGTTGTTATGGACACGTGACCATACATGACTACACAGATCTCTAGTCTGAGGACTGATTTATTTTTCGCTCTGGTTGCAGCTCCCGTTCCCGTGCCCAGGGCCGGATTGTCTGGGGAAGTGCTGCCCCCGCGCGGCGCATGGCGGAAGGGCGGTTCTGCCGCTCGGGTTTTTGTACGAGCCCTGTCGGGGTTCCCCGCACTGCGTCTCTCGCACAGTAATAGCGGGCGGTGTCCTCGGGCTTCAGGCCGGTCATGTCCAGGTACAACAGGCTGCTGGGGTCATCTCTGGAGACGGTGAATCGCCCTTTTACCGAGTCACTGTAGTATATGCTGGTGCTGTAAATCCAGGCGAGCCACTCCAGTCCCTTCCCGGGAGCCTGGCGGACCCAGCCCATGTAGTAGCTGCTAAAGGTGAACCCGGAGGCTTTGCAGGAGAGGCGGAGAGAGTCTCCGGGCTTTTTCACATCCCCTCCGGACTCCACCAGCTGCACCTGGGACCGGACACCTGGGAATGAAGATGAATGAGGGGGAACATGAGTATCTAGGGCAGCAGAATAACAATCTCCCAACTGACGCTACAACACACGGGAAGGGGAAAATACCTTCAAACGCTGCTGCAATGAGAACGAGATACAACCAAAGCCTCATTGTCCCGTGTTTGGAGAGGAGAGTTCTCAGGCGGGGTGTCTGGTGACTGCCCAGAGACAGGGGCTGCAGATTGTCTGTCCGGGTGCAGCCGTGCAAGAGAGGGAGTCAGATTTAAACAGGAAACTTTCACCCTTATTTGCATATCTCCCTTCTTATAAGAGACTCCGAGAGCGAACTCAGTTTCTTTGTGTGTGGCTGAGAGAAGGGCCCACAATTTACTTCTGGGGTAGCCCCCTCTCCCAGTCGGCGTATCTGGAGAAATGGTTTTTTTTGCCCATGAAAGCTTAGGCCCAAATAACTCTGTTAGTCTTTAAGACTCCTCCCTGTTTTTGTGAATACAGACTAACAGGGCTACCCCCCAATACAGAAGGATTTAGGCTCTATCTTATTCAGTGGGAGCTGTGCTCTGTGTCTTTCCTGCCCCCATTTCTCTCCAATCCACGTTTGCTTCTCCCTGTGTGTCAGTCTCTCTCCGAGCTGTTCCAATGACCCCATCTTAGAACCCTTAGTCACGTGACTATCCCCACTGACCTGAGGGCCAGCACTGGATTGAGAGGCCCCTGGACAATTGCCCCCTTTGCCACTGCCTGTCAGCGGGCCTGGCAGAGACCACTCAGCTGCTAGTGCAGGGCTGGGAGTTTCAAAGGGGCCTCATGGCTAAAGGAGCCCACCTCACATTCTGCTATCACAGTCAAGAATTTCTGCTGCTGTCCCAGGGGGAGATAAAGACCCAGCTATTTAACAGTAACCAGGGACTGGCTGCTCTTAATTACAGGAAGCTCCCCAAGGTTGGCGCTGAGGGCAGTGGCTGGTGAGGGTACTCTGAGGAAGTCTGGTAGGGCTTATTGGGATCGTGCAGAGAGAAGCAGCAGCCCCACAGGGGAGGTGTCAGGGGTCTTTGGGTCAGAAAGCGCGGGGCTGGTGGCCTTGTCTGGTGGCTGCTGGCCTGGGGACCCTCATTCCCCTTTCGATAGATCTGCTCTGGGAATGATACGCCACAGTCATGACATGCAAGAAGGGAATACTGTACATGCAGTGAAAATATGGAATCCGCGCTTTCAAAACAGTATCAGAAACACGGAAGGGGAAGCCTGGAGACGAGTGGGAGGAACAGGAAGATGAGGACTCTCGACTATTTTTTTCCTGTGAACTGGCCACCAACAAACACCTTTCCAATATCGGTTCTTGCCTGTCATTGGAAATGTGCGGAGGTGAGAACACAGAAAGCCTGGCAGAGCAGGGCAGGTTCCTTTTGTGCTTGGCAGCAATTACAGACACTTCCCTGACTGCGAAAAGGAGACTCGTGTCCTCTTCAATGGTGTCAGGGCTGGGCCTGTAGACCAAGCATACACTATCTAGCAAGTTGTTGAGGCAGCAGCCAAGGCTGAGCATCTGTTAAACCCTTGAGGAGTTCAAAGCTTTCCCAGCCTTTTTTTTTTACTGAACTGGTGTTATTAGTGCCACTTCAAGAACTGTCTTGGCTGCCTATGGCGCAGTCTCATTCCAATCCTCTTCTGGGACACCCAGCCCAGCCAGGACCTGCTGAAGGTGAACCTGGAGGCTTTGCAGGAGATGGGGAGACAGTCTTCTAGCTTTTTCACATCCCCTCCAGACTCCGCCAGCTGCACCTGCCTCCGGGCACCTGAAAATCAACACATGATGAGAATCAGGAGATTCTTGAATAAGACAAAGTGAGGGGTTTCTTGGCGTTTTCTGTGTTTTCCAGGGTTTGCATGCACAGGGGTTGGGACTCAATGTCCCTGGGTGTTACTGGTTTAACGAGGTGAGGGGAGAGGGAATTTGTTGTTACAGAGGGGCCTTGAGGACGGAGACCCCAGTGACTGGTGACCTGGTGACCCGGAGACCCAGCTCAGGAGACACAGCCAGTTCTGGCCAGTGGGAGGATAATGGGCTGCGGAAAGAGGACCCTGGTGACCTGATCAGCCGGTTCTAGCCAGGGCAGGGCTGAGAGGAGAGGAGACCCAGGCCTTCCTGTTTACGACCCTGTTTACCTGGAGAGAAGACAATGGACAGAGGCAGGGCTTGAGGCCGGGGATATCAGAGGCCCAGCTGGGAAGCAGGGGGGGTTCTGGGCTGGCGAGGGGAAGCAGGCAGAGCCCACCTGGATGCAGGGGGACTGGGATATGCTGTGCTGAGTGAGGCCAGACCTGAGACCCTGAGAGTTTCCTGTGCTGTGTTCAACTCTCAATAAACCCTCCTGTTTTATGCTGGCTGAGAGTCACTCTGGTCTAGAGAACAGGGGGCATCAACCCCTTCGGGGGTGAAGGAGGCCCAGAGGGCAGGGCCGGTGCAAGCATGTTTCATGCCCTAGGCGAAACTTCCACCGTGCGCCTCCCTCCCACACCCCTGCCCTGAGGCATCCCCTCCCCTGTGGCAGCTACCCCCCTCTGCCCTGAGGCACCTACCCCCCTCTGCCCTGAGGCACCTCTCTTGTGGCAGCTCCCCACCCCCCACCCTCCACCCTGAGGCAGCCCCCTACCCCAGGTCACCCCTGCTGTGCACACGAGCACCCTGAGCACGTCTTCGCTGCTCACTTCTCCCGCCTCCCAGGCTTGCAGTGCCAATCAGCTTAGGAGCCGCAAGCCTGGGAGGCGGGAGAAGTGAAGCAGCGACGGTGTGCTTGGGGAGGAGGTGGGGCAGGGGTGAGCTGGGGCAGGGAGTTCCCCTGCATGCCGCCCCTCCCCTTCCCCCCCTTACTTGCTGCAGGCAGCCCTTCCCGCGCTCCCTTGCCCCAGCTCCCTCCGCCTAAATGCCAGCTGCAACCTGGGTGGCCGAAGATCCAGCCCACGCTGTCACTGCTGAAGAAAATGGCTCCCCTCAAATGCCAGGGACCTAGGCAACTGCCTAGGTCATCTAAATGGTTGCACGGGCCCTGGCAGGGTCTATTATCTCCATGGCGACTCTTTGAAATTGTGGAACTTTATTGTGGGCTGGATCCTTAGCTGCACCGTTTACGCTAAGACTGTGATTTCCAAATGTCACATGGATGAAAAAACAAAACAAGTCTCTTTTGAAAGTCCCAGCAGTGCCCATATTTACCTGCTCGCTAGAGTGGGGCTCATTCAGTTCAACCTAGTGACACCCGCGGAGAGTCCGGGCGGTGATTTCCACATGTCAGTGGGGTGAAAACAATCCACGAGCCGCTTGGGAAAGTCCCTGCGGTGCCACATCCCCAGGCTCAGCGCAGTGGGGTTAGTCAGGCGCTGGGTGATCTCTGCCCACAGCCCTGCCCGGATTCTGAATGGCCCATTTCCATCTCCAGCCTCCATCTCTCTGTGCCTCAGTCTCCCCTCTCTGAACCAGGGGCTGGGATAGTTCCCGGCCTCCCGGCGGCGCTGTGGGGAGAAAGGCGATAACCGCTTGTGAAGGGCCGAGATGCCCCAGTGAGGGACCTCACTTTGGTTATAATGAACAAATCACCTTCTGCTGCGTTAATCCGCGAAACATTCCAGTTTGGTGAAAGGGCCAGAGACTCCCTGGTGTAAATCCGGAGTAACTCGTGTCTAGTGAAAGCAGTTGCGGTGACTTTACAACAGCGGAGGATTTGGCCCCTGGAGTAATTCGCTCCATCCGCTGGGTCTGATGCGAACCCCAATGCGCTTGTCCCCTTTGCACTGACAGACGCTGTCCTGTGAGTCTGACACCGAGACGGGCCCGGGGGAGCCAACGCGCCAGGTCTGAGAGGGAAGAGTGACTCAGAACAGGACTCACTCCGGATTGGGGTTCACAGGTGAAGCGAGGGGATCTCTGCACCCAGCGGGGCTCTGGGCAGGAAGGGGAGACAAGCTGCCCGGGAACGGAAGGGTTAAAACTGCCGGGAGGTTTGTGTTCCATTCACCCGGGTGCCGGGTCTCCTGTGTGAGCCCGGAGCGGTGTGTGTGTCACTGCTGCCCCCGCGCGGCTGCCGGGAGAAGGGCGGTTCCGCAGCCTGGGTTTTTGTAGGGTCACAAACCGGTTTCGTGTCACTGTGTCTCTCGCACAGTAATAGCGGGCGGTGTCCTCGGGCTTCAGGCCGGTCATTTGCAGATACAGCTCACTCTTGCGATCATCCCTGGAGATGGTGAATCGGCCTTTCACTGAATCAGGGTAATATGTGCTACTCCCACCCGTGCTTATAGCAGCGACCCATTCTAGTCCCTTGCCAGGAGCCTGCCGGACCCAGTGCATGTAGGCGCTGCTGAAGGTGAACCCGGAGGCTTTGCAGGAGAGGCGGAGAGAGTCTCCGAGCTTTTTCACATCCCCTCCCGACTCCACCAGCGCCTGGGACCGGACACCTAGGAATAAAGACAGGCCGTTAATATCGATATAAAAACAGCGGTAACACAATATTCTTCTAACTCTGCCAGTTATTCAGAGAAGGAAAATACCTTCCAAAGTGGCTACAGCGAAAATCACAATGAGCAAAAATCCCATTTTCCCGGGTGCTGGAGGGGAAAGTTCTCAGGGACTGGCTGGTAACTGCACAGACCCAGGGGCTGCGGATTGTGTCTCTGGGTGCAGCCTGGGCAGAGAGAGGCACAGATTTAAACAGGAAAGTGTCTCCCTCATTTGCATGTCCCCGCTTTATAAGAGACACACACTGCTGCTGCCAGTGATCTGAGTGACTCGTCCTAGGGCTCCGGGTGCAGGAGTCAGATAGTCCTGGCCAGTGTGTCTGTGCAGCGCCGGGCACAGGGCACTGGGGTCCTCCTGACACTTTCGGACCCCTTGGAGGAATGACTAGCTCCCTGCAGTGACTGTATTTCCTCACCCAGGAACTGGGGGCCTGGCTATTGTGAGGTGATGTTGGGGCTGGGGGGGACTCAGCTCTGCAGCCCTGTTCCAGGCGCACGGGGGCCATGCAATGTCTGGTCAGGGGGGTCAGTGTCCGGGGAGGGGTCGTGTCCCAGGGTTCCACTGGGCTGGGCCACCCGCTGCAGAGGGAAGATTCCCCGTGACGCGGGGAGGGATTGGGGACGGAGGCCCCTTTCCCTTCCCGGCAGTGACCGGCTCCATTGAAATGATCCGTGACACTAGGGACGTGATCTGAGCAAGCCTGGCTCGTGCTTCGGGCCGGGTCTGGGGCCCGCCTGTGGGTGCGGGTGGGAGAAGCTGGGCGGGGGGGGAGTCTGAGGGCAAAGTTAAGGTTTTGCAGTGGAGCCTCCCTGACATTAGTGGGCCGAGAGCGGCGTGTCTTGGAGGTTTTCTTTAGGGGGGAATCGAGGGAGGATTCAGGCTACAGAGAAGGAAGACGATTCTGTGCAGCTGATATTTATGTTCGTGTTTCTGTTCCTGTTCCCAGTCACACACCACTTTCCATTTACACTCAGGTTGTAAACTTGGTGTGACAGAGAGAGGTTTTATGGTCTGTGTCTGCACCATGCCTGGGAGCCTAGACTGTAATTAAGAACATAAGAAGGGCCATAGTGGGTGAGACATTAGCCATCTAGCCCAGTATCCTGTTTGCCAACAATGGCCAATGCCAGGTGCCCCAGAGGGAGTGAACCTAACAGGCAATGATCAAGTGATCTCTCTCCTGCCAACCATCTCCACCCTCTGACAAACAGAGGCTAGGGACACCATTCCTTACCCATCCTGGCTAATAGCCATTAATGGACTTAACCTCCATGAATTTAACCAGTTCTCTTTTAAACACTGTTACAGTCCAGCCTTCACAACCTCCTCTGGCAAGGAGTTCCACAAGTTGATTGTGCACTGTGTGAAGAAGAACTTCCTTTTATTTGTTTTAAACCTGCTGCCCATTAATTTCATTTGGTGACCCCTAGTTCTTGTATTATGGGAATAAGTAAATAACTTTTCCTTATCCACTTTCTCACATCACTCATGATTTTATAGACCTCTATCATATCCTCCCTTAGTCTCCTCTTTTCCAAGCTGAAGAGTTCTAGCCTCTTTAATATCTCCTCATCTGGGACTCGTTCCAAACCCCTAGTCATTTTAGTTGCCCTTCTCTGAACCTTTTCTAATGTCAGATAATTATATCACCTATTCCAGGGGTCGGCAACCTTTCAGAAGTGGTGTGCCAAGTTCACTGTAATTTAAGGTTTCCCGTGCCAGTAATACATTTTAACGTTTGTAGAAGGTTTCTCTCTATGTCTTGCCAGTCGGGGTCCCAGCTGCCGGCCCCGCTCAGCCTCCTGCTGCCTGGGTGAGCAGAACTCCAGGCTGGTAGCGGGCTGAGGGCGCCCAGTGGCCGGAATCCCAGCTGGCAGGAGCTGAGTGCTGCCAGCACCACAGACTGACAGCAGACTGAGCCACTCAGCTCACCACCGGCCCAGCTCACCCTGCTGCCAGCTGAGTGAATGCAACCCCAGATCGGCAGCGGGCTGAGCGAGGCTGGTGGCGGGAACCCCAGACAAGGGTCCCAGGCAGGGCTGGCTTTAGGTCTGTTCCACCAATTCCCCCGAATCGGGCCTGCTCCTAAGAGGACCCCGCACCCAATGAGAATTCATTCCCTGGCTAGAGGCACCTTTTTAATTTTTACTCACCTGGTGGCACCCTGGGTCTTCGGTGGCACTTCGGTGGTGAGTTCTTCGCTCACTCTGGGTCTTCGGCGGCACTTCGGTGGTGGGTCCTTCGCTTGGTCTGGGTCTTTGGCAGCAGGTCGTTCAGTGCCGCCGAGGACCTGGAGCGAGTGAAGGACCCGTCGCCGAAGTGCCACCGAAGACTCAGAGCACTGTCCAGTGAGTACAAGCTCCACATGTTTTTTTACGTGGTTTTTTTTATTTTAGTCATCCCTGCTGGGGCCTGTTGAAACTGTTCGAATTGGGCCCCACACTGCCTAAAGCCGGCCTTGGCTACAGGGAATACATCCCATCTCTCTATGTGAGACAGATGCTTGTATATCATTCTCTATAGTGATAGAAAGATCGTCATGTACCTTTATTTGCTATTTTTCTCGCTGTCTCTGATACCATGGGATAGTATTAAAGTGGAAAAAAGTCAATGATGGTTCTGAAGGAGATTAGAGAGATACAATGGCAGATAGGAAACAGTCAGTGTGAAAGTTTTAGAGTTCACTGAAATAGCTGAAAGCTAAGAAATAAAAATGATGACACAAGATGACAAAGCGCCAGGTTTAATTTTTAAAGCAAATTTTGCTTAACATTTTGTACTGATGCCCAGACAAATTTCCTTCTATGCAGAGTCCTTCCCTTCTACGGTGACAATGAATGCATCATGCATCAAGTGACACACAGACCGAAACAATGTTAATGTCAGCTTTTGCCTTTTGGCCCAGCTCCCTGGGTAAGAGCCCCACAACCTAGCGGCCCCGCTCAGGTGGCCGGAGCCCAGCAACCCCCCCGGTCCTGCTCCCCAGGCTGGAGGGCGGCAAGTCCCACGGTGGCCCTGCAGCCCCGCTTTCCCGGCCGGAGCCCCACAACTCTGCGGTCCCGCTCTCCCAGCTGGAGCCCAGCAAGTCCTGCGGCCCCGCTCTCCAGCCAGAGTCCCGCCGCCCCGGCCAGAGCCCTGCAACCCCGCGGTCCCGCTCCCCCAGCTGAGCGCGGCAAGTCCCGCAGCCCCGCTCTCCTGTTCAGAACTCCCAACCCCGTAGCCCAACTCTCTCGGCTGGATCCCCGCAACCTCGTGGTCCCACTCTCCCAGCCAAGCGCGGCAAGTCTCATGGCCCTGCTACCCCGGCCAGAGCCCGGCAACCCCGCAGTCCCGCTCCCCAAGCTGGAGCCCCGCAACCCCGCGGTCCCGCTCCCCCAGCTGAGCACGGCAAGTCCCGCAGCCCCGCTCTCCCAGCCGGAACCCCCAACCCCGTAGCCCTACTCTCTCGGCTGGATCCCCGCAACCCCGCGGTCCCACTCTCCCAGCCAAGTGCGGCAAGCCCATGGCCCCGCTACCCCGGCCAGAGTCCGGCAACCCCATAGCCCCGCTTTTCCGACAGGAGCCCCGCAACCCCATGGTCCCGCTCCCCCAGCAGGAGCCCCGAAAGTCCTGCGGCCCCACTCCCCTGGCTGAAGTCCCGCGGCCTCGCCACCCCGGCCAGAGCCTCGCAACCCAGCAGCCCTGCTCCCCCAGCTGGAACCTCTCAACTCCATAGCCCCGCTCTCCTGGCTGGATCCCCACAACTGCGCGGTCCCACTCCCCCAGCTGGAGCCCCGCAACCTCGCGATCCCACTCTGCCAGCCAGAGCCTGGCAAGTCCTGCGGCCTAGCTCCCCCAGTTCCATGGCCCCGCCTCCCTGGCCAGAGCCCCGGAACCCCGCGGTCCTGCTCCCCCAGCTGAGCGCAGCAAGTCCCGCAGCCCCGCTCTCCCACTATCCCAGCCAGAGCCTAGCAACCCTGCGGTCCCGCTACCCCGGCTGGAGCCCCGCAGTCATGCTCTCCAGGCCGGAGCCACATGGCTCAGCTACCCCAGCCAGAACCTCGCAACCTGGCAGCCCCACTCTCCCAGCAGGAACTCCGCAACCTCTTAGCCCTGCTCTCCTGGCTGGATCCCCGCCACCCCACAGTCCTGCAACCCCACAGCCCTGCTCTTCCGGCCAGAGGCCCGTGTCATAGCTTTTCTTCCCAAATCTGGACCTTAGCGTCCAAAATATGGGTACTAGCATGAAACTTCTCTAAGCTTAATTACCAGCTTAGATCTGATAGCACTGCCGCCACCCAAGATATAGTGTCTTGGGGCACTCTGACCTCCCCAATCTTCCCTGGGGACCCCAAGAACCCAGATCCCTTGGGTTCTTGAAACAAGGGGAAATAAGCCATTCCCCCACCTTTCCCCCTCCCAGAATTTCCCTCCCTGGTCTATTCTGCGAGACACTGATCCAGCCTCTTAAATCACCGTACAGAGAAGCATCTCCCTTCCCTTCCACAAAGAGGCAAACAGATTAAGAAAACAGAGAGAGATTCTATCTCTTCCCCCACCCGTCCTGGTGAGTTATCCCAATCCCCTGGAATAACAAGGAAAACAAGAAAAACATCAATCAGGTTCTCTAAAAAGAAATCTTTTAATAAAAGAAAGGAAAAGTAAAGAATTATCTCTGTAACTTCAAGATGTAAGTATTACACGGTCTTATAGCTTACAGACACCAGAAAGAGACTTCTCTCCCAGTACCAATACGAATCAAAATATTCCCAGCAACTACACATATAATAGTTAACCAGCCAGATCCACAATTGCAAATAAAGTAAAAACAATTAAAAAGCCTAAACCACCTGGTTTTACTTACTATGAAAAGAAACGTAGAGAGCCTGTAGTACTGTCTGGTCTCTGTCAGACCCCCCCCCCGCCCGCCCCCCGAGAGAAGAACACACAACGGACAAAGAACACACACAAAAGCTTCCCTTCCACCCAAATTCAAAAGTATCTTGTCTTCTGATTGGTCTTCTGGTCAGGTGTCCAGCTCCCTGCTTGTAACCCCTCACAGGTAGAAGCGACATTAACCCTTAACAATCTGTTTATGACAGCCCGCAACCCTACGGTCCAGCTACCCCAACCAGAGCCTCGCAACCTGGCAGCCCCGCTATCCCGTCTGGAGCCCTGCATCGCCGCTGTCCCGCTCTCCCAGCTGAAGCCCGGCAAGTCGTGTGGCCCCACTCCCCCGGCCTGCTCCCCGCCCCACCCCGCCACCCCGGCCAGAGCCCCGCAACCCCACAGCACTGCTCTCCCGGCCAGAGCCCGGAGGCGCAGCTACCCTGGCTAGAGCCCCGCAACCCCACAGCCCTGCTCTTCCAGCCAAAGGCCCGCAACCCCGTGGTCCCACTCCCCCGGCAAGTCCTGCATCCCTGCTCCCCTGACCGAAGCCCCGTGGTCCTGCCACACCAGCCAGAACCCCTCAGCCCCCTTTCCTGGCCGAGCATGGCAAGTCCCGCTGCCCGGCTACCCTGGCCGGAGCCCCACAACCCCCCATCTCCACTCCTTCTGCCAGAGCCCCGCAACCTCGCGGCCCCGATCCCCCTGCCTGAGAGTGGCAAGTGCGGTTGCCCGTTTCCTGCGGCCGGAGCCCCGCTGCCCTGCTACCGCCGCTGGAGCACGGAAATCCAAAGTGCTGCCGGAGAGTACATGCCCCACGAATCGGGCCCCGCACTGGCTAAAGCCGGCCCTGGTCCCAGGCCCTGCTCAGCCTGCTGCTGGTCTGGGCTGAGCGGGGCTGGTGGCTGGACCCCCAGACAAAGGATCCCAGGCCCTGCTCAGCCTGCTGCCACTCTGGGGTTCTGGCCGCTGGCTTCTGCCAGCCAGGGTCTCAGCCGCCGGCCTCTACAGCCTGCTGCCAGCCTGGCATTCCCTGGGGTTCCCCAGGCCAGCAGTGGGCACTGAGTGGGGCCAGTGGCTGGGACTCTGGCTGGCAAAGGGGCAGCAGCTGGAACCCCAGAGCAGCGGTGGGCTGAGCCTCTCAGCCCGCTGCCACATGCCATCAAAATTCAGCTCACATGCCACTTTTGGCACATGTGCCATAGGTTGCCGACCCCTGACCTATTCAAGACCCTTTTAAGCAACTATCTACACAGCTGTAGGTCATTGATTTACCTTTTTTTGGGGGGGGGGATAACACCTTTGTGTCCATTTACTGCTGTCGTGGTTCCTGTTTATCTTTATCTTGCTTTTCCCCTCAGACTATTATGATGCAGTAGGGACTGTCTGTGTGGGGAATGGGAGAGCCGGAGATTACTTTAGGTGAGGGACTAGCACCTAAGCCTGTAACCTGAGCCAGGGAGCAGGGAGGGGTGTCAGCACCTTTGCCAGGGAAGGTGGACAAAGGAAGGGGCCGGCTTGGAGGAGTTGAGTTTAGTTTCGGGATCCAAAGACCCTGAACCCCCAGAAGGACTCGATTGAGGGGTCCAAGTTGAGCTTCCAAGCTCTGCTGTAACCTGCATAACCTGTAATCGGATGTCCAATAAACCTGATTTACTGGCTGGCTGAGAGTCACTGTGAGTCCCAGGAAGAGGGGTGCAGGGCCGGACTCCTCCTCACTCTGTGACAACTATAAATGGATGTTAACATGGGAATGTTTTGCCTGTGCTTTTTTCACATAAAATTTGTATTTAATTATATACAAAGTTGATGGGACCAAGTGTGTATATCCCCCGCTCCCCTCAGTCCCGGTAAGGAAGGGCCAGCCTCTGGATCAGGGCTTTCTCTGGCACTAAAGTTCCTTAAAGGAGCCGGGTGAATCTCAATAATTTCCAACTGAACACACTGAATTGTTGACAAGAACCTCCAGCACCTAGACTGCCAGCATCAAGCCAGCTGGGACCTTCTCTATTAGCTGCCATGGGAGGTTTTGGTCTGAGCTCAGCCCAGCTTCCCCTCTCTGTGTGTCTGGCACAGTGATACCGGGCAGTGTCCTCAGGCTTCATCCTGGTCATTTGCAGATACAACAGGCTGTTGGAATTGTCTCTGGAGATGGTGAATCGACCCTTAACTGAGTCAGTGTAATATATAGCGGTCAGGGGAGGCTCCAGGCACCAGCACAGCAAGTGCATGCCTGGGGCGGCAAGCCAGACCTGCCGGTTGCTGTGAGGGCAGCAGTCAAACTGCCTTCGGCGGGATGCCTGTGGGAGGACCCCTGGCTTCAGCGGCAATTCAGTGGTGGGTACACAGAAGGTGTGGGACTGGCAGACCTCCTGCAGGCATGCTGCCGAAAGCAACCTGCCTGCCATGCTTGGGGCAGCAAAAATGATAGAGCCACCCCTGATAGCGGTGACAGCAATGTAGGCGACTCACTCCAGTGCCTTCCCGGGAGCCTGTTGGACCCAGCTCATCCGGTGTCTGCTGAACGTGTATCTGGAACCTTTGCAGGAGAGGCGGAGAGAGTCTCCGGGCTTTTTCACACCCCCTCCGGACTCCACCAGCTGCACCTGGGACCGGGCAGCTGGAAATAAAGACAGGTTACAAATTATTCCAATTTTAATTGCAACAGTGTAATGTCTCCTTGTTTTTCTAGTACAACGGGGATAAATACCTTCTAAAGCTGCTACAATGAGAAACAAATAGAGCCAAAGTCTCATTTTCCCTGTGGTTAGAGGGGAAAGTTCTCAGGGAATTGGCTGGTCACTGCACAGACACAGAGGGCTGTGGATTGTGTCTCCGGGTGCAGACTGGGCAGAGAGGGGTGGGGATGTAAATAGGAAACACTCACCCTTATTCACATATCTCTCTCCTTTTAAGAAAAAAAAATGTGATGTGATGTATTACATGCAGTACGACTCAGAGGGAGAGAGTCAGATTATTCCAGACTGTGTGTTTGTGCAGCACCAGGCACACTGCAAAGGGACACTGAGTACACTTTTGACAAGGAAAAAAATAAAGATGCCTTTGTGATGAACTAGGAATGTTCTTAATGTTTGCTCTGAATACTGTGTTGGTGCCTCAGTGTCCCCATTGCAGTTCTTAAGTATCTGGCAGAGCAAAGGGCCAGTGCACCTAAATGCCTGACACTCTGTCTCCTAGCAACTGATGGCCTGGGCCCCTCCTCTGCAAAGGTGCCAGCTGAAGGTGTTGGAGACAAAGAGGTCAGGTGACCTCCTGACCCGGGAAAGGAGCTGAGCAGAGAGGAGGGGCTGGAGGGGGTTGTTAGTCTGGAGCTGGCTGGGGATGAGGAATGAGGGCAGACGTGGGGATCTGGCTCACTGCCCCCTAGAATGAACCCGGCCGAGGGGTCCGGTTCTCTGTGCCTACAAGCTCTGTTTTAGACCTTGTTCCTGTCATCAAATAAACCTCTGTGTTACTGGCTGGCTGAGAGTCACCTCTGACTGCGAAATGGGGGAGCAGGACCCTGTGGCTTCCCCACGACCCCACCAGGGTGGGCTCGCTGTGGGAAGTGCACGGAGGAGCAGAGGATGCTGAATGCTACAAGAAGAGACCCAGGAGGAGAAGCTGTGTGAGCTTCTTGCCCTGAACAAGTCTGCTCCAAGGGAGAGGAGGCTCCCCAAAGTCCTGACTGGCTTTGTGGGGAGCAGTTCCAGAGCATCGCCCGGTGACTCCGTGACAGCCTTAAGATCATAAGAGTGGCCAGACTGGGTCAGACCAAAGGTCCATCTAGCCCAGTGTCCTGTCCTCCGACAATGGCCAATGCCAGGTGCCCCAGAGGGAATGAGCAGGTAGAGCCTTGAAGATGCTCGATTCCCCAGAAGGAGATTTGAGGGTGGGATCACAGTCTGGTTATCTGGCTGTGGAAGACTCAGAGATGCCTGGGAATATTTGCCACATATGAGGAAAATTATGTTTTAAATCTGTTATAAAAGAAACAAATAGATGAGACTGACCCATACGGGAGTAAAATATTAAGGTGTGTGGGGGATGAATCTCAGCTCTGGAGCTCCATGCCCACGTGTGACCAGTCACAGGAGTTAGTGACTGGGGAGGGGTTTGGTCACCCACCCGCTGGAGAACGAAGATAACTTTGGGCTCTGGGAGAGTGCTGGGATTGTCCACACTCCTTCCCAGCAGGGACTGGCTCCATTGACGTGCCAGAGGGAACTATTTCCTGGTGGGCTCAGATAACGTGGTTAACGGGCCAAACGCCAGTGCTTTCTCTCCCTGGAGTTCCCCTACTCATGTCAGAGACCAGTGGTGTGTGTAAGAAAAGCAGGGTTGTGCTCAACGTTGGTGCTCTGTGGGAGATTCCCTTGGACCCGTGGAGTTAAAAGCTGGTGTCATATGTGCGCCCACCCTGAAGCCCCTTCTCATGCCCGTCCCACAGCTGTGCTCTGGGTGTGTCACTCCAGCCCAGGGCCGGCTTTAGGCCAATTCCCCTGAATCAGGCCTCCCGACTCAGAGGGCCCCGTGCCTAAGAGGGCCTGACAACCCCATGACCTGCTTCGCCAGTGGAGCGCAGAAAGCCTTGTGGCCTCTCTCCCCCATCCGGAACCCGGCAAGCCCCGCTGCCCCCTTCCCCTGGCTGGATAGTGGGCAGACAACTCTAAGCACAAGGCCCCGCTACCCTGGCAGTCCCTGAGGCCCCACTACCCCGGCCAGAGCCCAGGCAGACTGCTTAAAGCCCACAGACTCACTCCCGGTACTGGAGTGCGGCAATCCCTGCAACCCGCTTCCCTGGCAGAGCGCAGAAACCTCACGGCCCCACTTTCCCAGCTGGAGAGCTGCAAGCCTCATGGCTCCCCTCCCCCGGCTGGAGTGTGGCAAGCCGAAGTGCCGCCGAAGACTCGGGGCACCGTCCGGTGAGTACAAGCCCCACAAATTGGGCCCTGCTCTTGCTAAAGCCAGCCCTGCTCCCGCGCCTCCCCCGCCGTGTGAATAGGGGTGATAAGCCATATGGTGAGCACAGTGCAGGGCAGCCCCCAGCTTGCTGGAGGGGGTGGTACTAACAGAGAAGATTAATCACACTGTTTAAAAGAGAATACCATTTATTTAAATATTTTTGGATGTTTTCTATATTTCCAAATATATTGATTTCATTTACAACACAGAATACAAAGTGTACAGTGCTCACTTTATATTTATTTTTGAATACAAGTGTTTGCACTGTAAAAAGACAAAAGAAATGGTACTTTTCAATTCACCTAATACAAGAAATGTAGTGCAATCTCCTTATCATGAAAGTTGAACTTACAAATTTAGAATTATGTGCAAAAATATTGCATTCAAAAATAAAACAGTGTAAAATTGTAGAGCTTGCAAGTCCACTCAGTCCTACTTCCTGTTCAGCCAATCACTCAGAAAAACAAGTTTGTTTACATCTGAAGGTGATGCTGCCTGCTTCTTGTTTAGAATGTCAATTGACTGTGAGAACAGGTGTTCTCTGCCACTGTTGTAGCCGACTTCACAAGATACTTCCATGCCAGATGCTCTAAAGATTCGTATGTCCCTTGATGCTTCAACCACCATTCTAGAGGACCTGCGTCCATGTTGATGACAGGTTCTGCTCAAAAACCATCCAAAGCAGTGAGGAGTCTGGTGGCACCTTAGAGACTAACGCTACGTCTACACTAGAAACTTCAAAACACTAAATGTGAGTGTGGTTGTGCGTGAGTGCTGGGACAGAGCTCTCCCAGCGGTCCTAGTAATCCACCTTCATGAGGGGAATAGCTCAGAGTGCTGGTAGCCTGGCTTCCAGTGCTCGCTGCCTGTCTTCACGAGCATTTCAAAGTGCTCAAACTTGCTGCACTCTGGGGACTAATTTTTCACACCGCTGAGCCAGCAAGTTAGAGCACTATAAAATGTAAATGTAGAGAAACCCTCACTGATTTATTTGGGCATAAGCTTTCGTGGGTAAAAAGTCCACTTCTTCAGACGCATGGAGTGAAAATTACAAATAAAGTGCCACAAGGACTCCTCATAGTTTTTGCTGATACAGACTAACATGGCTACCACTCTGAAGAGAAGGGAGTTACCTTACAAGTGGAGAACCAGTGTTGACAAGGTCAATTCAGTCAGGGTGGGTGTGGTCCACTCCCAATGTATTTCCATGGACCTTTCTATGCCTGTTTCTATAATAATTTTAATGTGAAAAATGACCCATTTCTCAGTAAGTTTGCAAATATTCCTGCAGCACCAGGAAGATGAATGTTATCCAGAGAAACTGGGTGACTGCTGGAGGCATTTTAAAATGGTATCTATTAGTATGTAGGTTATTCATATTGAGTCTACTGCGTGTCTCTTTATCTCTGAGGGCTCAACTATCCCAGTAATAGGAGTCTTCCTATGTGATTTAGAAACAGCTTCTTCTTTTTGAGCCAGTCCCGCTCTGCTCTGAGTCACTGTCTCTGGCGCAGTAATAGGGGCAGGTGTCTGCAGCTGTCAGCAAGCGGAGCTGCAGGGAGACCTGGTTCTTGGCAGTTTCTCCAGAGATGGTGATTCGGCCCTGGAGAGATGGGGTGTAGCCTGTGCTCCCGCTATACGGGTACACATACCCCATCCACTCCAGCCCTTTCCCGGGGGCTGCCGGATCCAGTGCCAGCTGTAGCTGCTGGTAGTGATGGATACATCAGAGACAGCACAGGTCAAGGTGAGGGTCTCTCCGGGCTTCACTGTTTCTGGGCCAGACTGGACCAGCTGCACCTGAGGGAGGACACCTGGGGAAGTGAAAACAGAACAAGAGATTAGTTAATCACTGTATGAACCTATACGTCTGTCCCAGATTCCCCCACTCCCAGGTAGGCACTTACAGTGGAGAACAGGGAAAGGGACAGCCACAGAGATTTCATTCTCATTTTCGTGCAATGAGGGAAACTCCCCAGCGGGCAGGACCAGGCAGTTCTGTGTCTGGGGAGAGACTGAAGCTCCTAAAACCAGGGGTTGGTATTTAAACAGGAACCCCACCCCCCAGGCAGGGATTTGCATTCGAGTTCTCCAGGGTGAGATGGCAGGGGATGAGCACTCAGTACATGACATTGTCCCCTTTACACCACAGAGAGACTGTGCACAGCACATGTGTAGTGACAAAGGATGGCTGTGTGGGGTTAGGAGGACAGTCACCAAGGCTGCGACTCAGGATAACCCTCTGGGCCAGGGATTTGTCTGTGGATTTCACATATCAAGTATAAACTATCCAGGTGACCACTAGTTAGGTAGACCTGTCTGGTGGGATTCACAGCCCCCTTCATTTCTTAGAGTGGGACCCAGAGACCAGGGAAGCCATTGGGTTTTTCTCCATGAGAATCATAGAATATCAAGGTTGGAAGGAACCTCAGGAGATCATCTAGTCCAACCCCCTGCTCAAAGCAGAGCAAATCCCTAGACAGTTTTTCTTTGAACCCCCGTTCCCTAAATGGCCCACTCAAGGACTGAATTCACAACCTGGTGTTTAGCAGGCTGATGCTCAAACCACTAAGCTATCCCTTCCATGGCTACTGCAGCTTGTGCTGGGCAAACGGAATAAATCCAAAGTATATAGAGACTGCCAATAGAGTCTTGGGAACATCTGATGGGGAAGGAGTTGCAGCTGTTGGTGGAGCAAAGGGCTAGTTTCAGGCACCAGAGTCTGACAAACAGCTTTAGTGAATGGGGACCAACTGGGCAAGGAGAGAAGTTGCCTCTTCTGAGGTGTCGCAGCTGAGACCTGTGGCCAGAGTAACTCTGAAGGGAAACACACAATAGATGGGGATGGTATGATGGGTTCAGTCACAGAGACTCCCTTGGGACTGTCACTTTATGTGCTGAATTTACCTCTGAGCCCATCTTTCCTGCCAGCTTGGGACTCCAGAACCCTGCCTTCTTGAGCCAGACACACTAGCCTGCAACAACACAGACCCAGGTCTGGTCCACACCTCCAAAGCTGCAGACTTTAACCAAAAACTGCTCAGCAGGTCACCTATCTCCAGCACTCAGACACCCAGTTCCCAATGGAATCCAAACCCCAAATAAATCTGTTTTACTCTTTATATAGGTTATACAGGGTAAACTCATTAATTGTTGGCCCTCTATAACACAGATAGAGAGATTTGCAGAGCTATTTGCCCCCCCAGGTATTAATCACTTACTCTGGGTTTATCAATAAACAAAAGTGATTTATTAAGTACAAAAAGTAGGATTTAAGTGGTCCAAGTAATAACAGACAGAACAAAGTAAGTTACCAAGCAAAATAAAACAAAAACATGCAAGTCTAAGCCTAATACATTAAGAAACTGATTACAGGTAAATCTCACCCTCAGAGATGTTATAATAAGTCTTGTTCACAGACCAGACGTCTTCCTAGTCTGTGCCCAATCCTTTCCCCTGGTACAGTCCTTGTTAGTTCCAACAGACATCTTAGGTGAAAAGCAGGGGCTTTCTCATGACTGGGACCCCCTTTGTTCTGTTCCACCCCCTTTTATCTCTTTGGCACAAGGTGGGACTCTTTTGTCTCTCTGGGTTCCCATCCCTCCTTCTAAATGGAAAAGCACCAGGTTTAAGATGGATTCCAGTATCATGTGACATTTTCACATGTTCTGTGAGGCCCCTGCATTCTTCTAGGGCTGGCCTGCAGGTATACAGGAAGGCTTGCAGGTAAATAAACCCATTCAAACCCAGTTATCCTAATCAATGAGAGCCATTAAGATCCTAAGCCACCATTAATGGCCTATGCTTTGCATAATTACAATAGGACCTCAGAGTTATACTTCATATTTCTAGTTTCAGATACAAGCATGATACATTCATACAAATAGGATGAACACACTTAGTAGATTATAAGCTTTGTAATGATACCTTACAAGAGACCTTTTGTATAAAGCATATTCCACATACATATAGTCACTCTTATAAACATATTTTTATAAAACATCTTCATAGATGAAACAGTTTTGTTTGGAGGTGCCACCATCTTGACTGAGACATGGTCAGTGTTCATGTGTCACTCTTTGTTCCCTACAATACAAATGGCAAATTACAGCACCAGAGAGCTCAAGCCTCCGTGCAGAATCTGCTTTCCCTAAGGCCGTGTCTACACTAGAGAGTTAAGTCAACACAAGTTACGCTGATGATTGCAAATCACAGTAATTATATCACTTGCGCATGTTCACACCATGCTCCCTGTGTGGGTGGAATTCACCCACGACACTGTTTTTGCCCCATCAGGTATTGGGATCTCAACCCAGAATCCCAATGGGCAGCGGAGACTGCGGGAACTGTGGGATAGCTACTCACAGCTACCCACAGTGCAATGCCCCAGAAGTCGATGCTAGCCTCGGTACTGTGGACGAAGTCCGCTGACTTAATACACTTAGAGCATTTTGTGTGGGGACACACACAATCGACTGTATAAAAATGATTTCTAAAAAAAGTCTTCTATAAATTCGACCTAATTTCATAGGGTAGACATAGCCTTAGTGGTCTTCTAGCTTCTCAGACAAGTGTAAGTGCAGGACAGCACCTTCTTAGGAATGAAGGAATATTTGGAGCAGGGAAATTATACCTCTTTTCTGGTGGTTTTCGTTAGGATTTGAAAAGAGCCCAAGAGAACTAGGAACCCAAATGCTATCCAAATTCAATAGGATTTGGGCCCTTAGTTCCTTTATAGCAACGCTGAAATCCTGTTCCTGTTCGATACAGATTCATTATGCTGTTGGCAAAGCACTATATGTACTGTACAGTCCTAGATACATTTCCGGTTAATAAGGGCTTTATTCAAATCAGGTGAGTTAAATGGGCGTCTTTCGGCTGATATCAATGTGCTTTCGATCACATGAGCAAGTGGAGTTGTATTTGCTGCCTTCAGAAGCCAGTAATCCTATGAGAATATAAGCACTACAAAAAAACAAACAAACAAAAACTAGTGCGGTCAGTCCGTGTCTGTATCTGTGGGGGGGCGGGGGGGGTCACAGGCGGGCAGCTGCGGACAGGAGTTTTCTCGCTCACGGTCTCTGCGCTGCGAGCTGTAGAACTGCAGCGCCCCCCAGCGGAGAGTTTGTGCTTAGCCAGCGAGGGCGGGTTTCTGTCTGAGCTCAGCCCGGCGTCCCGCACTGTGTGTCCCGCACAGCGATCCCGGGCGGGGTCCTCGGGCTTCAGGCCGGTCAGTTGCAGCGAATTTACTGTATTGCCGGGTCTCCTGTGTGAGCCCGGAGCGGTGTGTGTGTCACTGCTGCCCCCGCGCGGCTGCCGGGAGAAGGGCGGTTCCGCAGCCTGGGTTTTTGTCTGATCACAAACCGGTTTCGTTTCACTGTGTCTCTTGCACAGTAATAGCGGGCGGTGTCCTCGGGCTTCAGGCCGGTCATTTGCAGATACAGCAGGTTGTTGGAGTTGTCCCTGGAGATGGTGAATCGGCCTTCAACAGACGAGGAGTACCACCGGTTGGATGCATCGGGTCTAATCTGAGCCACCCACTCCAGGACCTTCCCGGGAGACTGGCGGACCCAGTGCATGTAGTTATCGCTGAAGGTGAACCGGAGGCTTTGCAGGAGAGGCGGAGAGAGTCTCCGGGCTTTTTCACATCCCTTCCGGACTCCACCAGCGCCTGGGACCGGACTCCTGGGAATAGAAAGATATTATACATCGCATTGATATTCACAGCAATAATAGACTGTTCCTCTGCCCCGCCAATGGGTGTGAGGGGAGAAAATACCTTCCAAAGCCACTGCAAGGGACACTACATAGAGCCAAAGCCTCATTTTCCCTGGTGCTGGAGGGGAAAGTTCTCAGGGGACTGACTGGCTGGTCACTGCACAGACCCGGGGCGGGCTGAGGATCGTCTCCCCGGGTGCAGCCTGGGCAGATATAAAGACAGATTTAAACAGGAAACTGTCACACTGATTTGAATATCCTGCTCCTTATAAGATACACAAACTCCTTCCCTGCCTGATCTCATTTCTTGCCCTCCTTTGCTCTCAAGGCTGTTGAACAGAGCTGTCTTCCTCGGTCTCTGCGTCGGGGGAGTGCGGGGGGGTTTGTCCGACCTCAGATCGGCTTCCCCTCAGGGTGTCTCTATGCGCCAGAGAGAGACAGGTGCGGTTCACACCTGATACCCGGCGGTGTTCTGGGGCTTCAGGCCGGTCATGTGCAGGTAGAAGCTGGCGCTGTCTGTGGAGGCTGTGAAGCGCCCCTGGATGGAGGGGAGTAGTTATTCGAGACTGAAGATTTGTGATAGCGAACCAGCCACTCCAGTCCCTTTCCCAGCTGCTGCCTGACCCAATCCATCCACCGGTCGTTAGGAACAAACCCACCCACGGCGCGTGTCAGCTGGGTGGATTCCCCGGGCTGCTTCGCTTCGGGACCCTATTGGGTCAGAACAACCTGCGAACGGGCCCCTGCGGAGTGGGGAGGAGGGAGGAGAGGAAACAGGGAACAGGGAAGGAACCAGCCAGTTAAATACCTTCTCCACCAATTAACAAGAGTCAACTAAACCAATAGCATCGTGTTTACAGATAACTACATTAATGCCAATAATATAATGCCCGGGATTCCGAGAGAAGGGGGAGTTATGTGTCAGTGTGTGTAGCGCTTCGACCCAAATCCCACTGAAACCCAAGGGGATTTTTATTAGTGGCCTGGATCTACATCGGATCAGGTCCCATGTGTTTGTGTGGAGTCCTGCACAATGGGAACCTGGGCCTGAAATGCACCGGAACGGGGCTGTCAGAGCAGGAGAGGAAGGAGGGAGTGAGGGATTGTAGCATAAAAGAGAGAAAGGAAGAAAGGAAGCTGCAGTCCTGGTAATGACAGTCAAGCGCTTCTAGGTCACCTTTCAATCACCATCATCTTCATCCTCCTCCTCGTCATCATCTTTGGCACATTCTCAACTTTACCAGCAAATATTTTATATAATCGTTCCGGATAGTTCCTCATCTCTAACAAGGGGACAGCAGCATTTCCCTCTCTCACAGAGGGGATGTGAAAGCAACTACATTAAACATTGTGAGGGGCTAATATATTACCTCAATTTGGGGCATACTAGTAGCTGCGATAAAACCTGGAGTCCTAAATCACTGCTATTCAGTTATGATATTATCGTCAATAAGAATAAATAAATAATAATAATTTATTTTTTTTTGTTGTAGTTGGGCCTCGGAGTCGTCTTTCGGATCCCACTAGTCGAAGCCCTGGGCCATCTCAGGACAAACAGATGTTCCTACTCCCAAAGATTTGTTTGTTGGATATAATTGATGTTGCATCTGTCCCAGCACCTGGAGCACGTGGAGGTGCTGGGTATGGTTTGTTGGGATGGGGTGGGAGGAGAAGGGGACCTCCCGGTGTGTAAGTGGCAGAGGGACGGGGTGGGAAAGCGCTCCCCAAACATGCCTTCTTGTGTGAACGTGAACGTCTAAGCTGGGTAAATTCCCGGGAACAGGGAAGTGGAGGTGACAGGCAGGGACTGGGAGATTCCCCGGTTTTCTCTCTTTTCTCCTCTGCAGATTTTGGTGTTTGATCCCCTGTTCCCCGCCAGCAGCGACCTGATTCTGAAGGCAACAGGGCAGGTTTTTGTCTGATTTCAGCCCGGCTTCCCACAGTATCTCACCACTAATGTCACCGTTACCTCGGTCTCAGTGAGTCCCCGGTGCACATTTCAGTGGGAAGCGCAGGGAAGCAGAGCGTGTAAAATCCCTTGGCGGAAAGGCCTGGGAGGGTGGATGCAAGCGGAGAAACGCGGGTGGCTCCTGGGATCCCCCTGTTGGCAATGCCCTGCCTGTCTGTCTCCTTCCCTACAGCACTAACTGAATGTCCATGTCGGCTGGTTAGAAATTCGCTTCCCCTTTTTGTGCCAGTCCCGGCTCTGCTCTGTGTCACTGTGTCTCTCGGGCGCAGAAATAGGTGCCGGTGTCTGCAGCTGTCAGCGAGCGGAGCTGGAGATAAACTTCGTTTTTAGAGGTGTCCCTGGTGATGGTGACCCGAGGCTTGAGAGCCGAGTTATACTCTGTGGTCCCTCCTTGTGCAGTGCTGCGGATAAACCCCAGCCACTCCAGCCCTTTCCCTGGGGGCTGCCGGTTCCAGCTCCAATAGAGATCACTGACAGAGACTCCAGAGACTTTACAGGTGATGCTGAGGGTCGCTCCCGGCTTCACTGCCCCTGGGCCGGACTGGACCAGCTGCACCTGGGACAGGACACCTGAGGAGAGGGAAACAAAGCAAGGAAAGAATTAGCCACCGAAAGAATCTGTGGATCTGTTGTTAATTTTCTCGCTCTCAATAAACACTCACAGGAGGGGGCAGAGAACAGGGAAAGGAAAAGCCACAGAGATTTCATTCTCGTGTTCATGCAGTGAGGGAAATCCCCCAGTGGACAGGACTGGGCAGTTCTGTGTCTGGGGAGAGACTGGGGCTCCTAGAACCAGGGGTTTGTATTTAAACAGGAACTCCCCGGGGCAGGGATTTGCATGCTGGTTCCCCGGGTGGGTATAAGAGCTGGCAGGGGGTGAGCTCTCAGTACACGGCGATGTCCCCTTCGGACAGGGGTCCCTTTTACAGCCCAGAGAGACCACACGGTCAGCCCAGTGCAGCTGTACATTAGCCTTTGGTAGTTCGCCTGTGGCCTCAGGAGACAGGACAGAAGTAGCAGGGTCGGTTCCTACATCACCGCACTCGCTCCCTGTTGCCGTTGTGTGAATCCACCTAGGGGTCTGCGTGCATAATTCCCACTCGTGTCAGTGGGCGATGGGTGCCCAAATCCCCTTGGCTGGTTGGCTAATCTCAGCCTTACTGAGACAGGGCCTCAGTTCCTCCTCTGTAAAATGGGGCTAATGACACTTCCCGGCTTCACACGTGAGGGTAAAATCCAGGACTGGGTGGGTGCTTTGGTGACCAGGGTCACAGAAGAGCAGAGACCAGGTGGGGGCTGGGCATACAACTGCCAATGAAATCCAGTGAGATTCTGGCTCCGAAATGCCGTAGGTTTCTTGGTAACCCCCCATCCTGACTCCATCTACAGCGTGTTGTGCACCGGCGTCGGGGGCAGGTCAATGTGGAATTTGCACATATGGTTGCGGGTTTGGAATGGGAGTTAAGGGAATTAGGATCCCCAGACCCCACTGGATTTTGGCGTCTGTTGAGTTGTTCACGTCATTTCCGCCTAGTGGGAAAGAGAAGAAATTTGAGCTGAAACTTGCCCCTGTTCTGAAAGGGCAGGAGGTGCTGTACGGCAGAACAGGGCCACATCTCATCTGCCTGCAGAGATTAAACGTGGAATACAAGGTGCAGAGCAGGGGAGAATCCGGATTGTTCATCTCCAAGCGTCTGCATGGGACTGGGAAATTTCTGTGAAATGTGAACTATACCTTGTGTTTGGATCTCTGTAAACTTGTACTTTGTTATGAATTGGTTCGATGAGGCTGAATCTGGGGCCCAGAAGCACAAAAGGGGGCACCTTAGGGGAAATGGGGTAAAAACAGAGAAGTTGGGTCCTGTAAGGATGACAGGACCGGGCCTGTGAAATGTTAAAAGGGTGCTTGGTGGTTAGGTGGTGCTCACTCGGGGACAGGCCTTTGTGCTGGGCTCTGGGCACTGGGGTGAATTTCACCCACAGGGATTCATCGCTGGGTTGAGAGGGGAAGAGATTTACCCGGCTCAGCACGGTGCAGGCACAGGGCCAGAGTGAGGTGTTGGGTGTTTGCTTTCAAACAACGTGCTGCTGAAGAGACACACAGTGGGATTATTTTATAGCTCTTAATTCCATGAATCTTTCCCTAACCCGTCCCATAACCATTACATGAGAGAAATATCTTTGTTTTAATAGTGAGTTTGAGACGATTTCTGTGGCCGCGGAAGGCAAGACGCGTCCAGAGAAACCGGGTGAATGCAGCATGGATTTAAAACCAAACAACCTCTGTCTATGTATTTTGTTCGTAGTGACTTCACTGTGTGTGATCTGTGTCTCTCAATGGGCTCTCCTATCCCTGTGACTGCAGTCTCCCTGCGCTGTTGGGGAACCGCTTCCTCTTTTTGTGCCAGTCCCTGCTCTGCTCTGTGTCGCTGTGTCTCTCCTGGCTCAGTAATAGGTGCCGGTGTCTGCAGCTGTCAGCGAGCGGAGCTGCAGCGAGAACTGGTTCTTGGCGGTGTCTGCGGAGATGGTGACTCGGCTCTGGAGAGACGAGGCGTAGCTTGTGCTCCTGCTATACGGGTACACATTCCCCATCCACTCCAGCCCTTTCCTGGGGGCTGCCGGATCCAGTGCCAGTCGTAATACCGAGTAGTGATGGAGACCCCAGAGACAGCGCAGGTCAGTGTGAGGGGCTCTCCGGGCTTCACCATGCCATGGCCGGACTGGACCAGCTGCACCTGAGAGAGAACACCTGGGAAAAGGGAAATAAATCCAGGGATGATTTAGCCACTGAATCTCTCGCTTTCTCTGTGTGTGTCCCTAATTCCCATACTTCCCCACAGAGACTTACAGGCCGGAGTGGAGAACAGGGAAAGGAAAAGCAACAGAGATTTCATTCTCGCTTTCAAAGAAGGAGGAAAACTCCCCAGCGGGCAGGACCTGGCAGTTCTGTGTCTGGGGAGAGACAGAGGCTCCTAGAACCAGGGGGTTGTATTTAAACAGGAACCCCTGGGGCAGGGATTTGCATGCGGGTTCCCCAGGGCGGGTATAGGAGATGACAGTGCTCGGTGTCTCAGTACATGGCGATGTCCCTTCGGGGACACGTGTCCCATTTATACCACACAGAGACAGGGGGCTCAGCTCAGCACCCAGACACCGACAGCAGGGCAGGGCTGCCTGAGAGTAGGTAGGAGGCTCCTGTATGTAGCTTCTCAGCTTGGGAGACTGGAGTCCTGGTTTCGTCACTGATCTACAAACCCCTGCCTCAGTTTGCCATTCGTCAGATTGTTAAACAATAATAGAATATAATGTATTTAAATATTTGTGGATGTTTTCCACATGTTCATATAAATTGATTTCAATTACAACATACAATACAACGCGTACAATGCTCACTTTATACTATTACTTTTACTATAAATATTTGCATTATAAAAAAACAAAAAAAATAGTTTTCACAGTGGTAGCCGTGTTAGTCTGTATCAGCAAAAAGAACAATGAATCCTTGTGGCACCTTAGAGACTAACAAATTTATTTGGGCATAAGCTTTTGTGGATTAAAACCCACCTCATCAGATGCATGGAGTGGAAAACACAGTAGGAAGACATATATATAGGTACAGAGAGAACATGAAAAGATGGAGGTTACCTTACCAATTCTAACCTGACAAATAAATTAAAATGGGCTATTATCAACAGGATAACTTCAGTGTATACCTTCAAGTCAGTGGCACTGCTATGGGTACCCATATGGACCCACAGTATGGCAACATTTTTATGGCTGACTTAGAACAACACTTCCTTAGCTCTCGTCCCCTAACGCCCTTACTCTACTTGCTCTACATTGGTGACATCTTCATCATATGGACCCATGGAAAAAAAGCCCTGGAGGAATTCTACCAGGATTTCAACAATTTCCATTCTACCATCAACCTCAACCTGAACCAGTCCACACAAGAGATTCACTTCCTGGACACTACAGTGCAAATAAGCAATAGTCACATAAACATCACCCTATACTGGAAACCTACTGACTGCTATACTTACCTGCATGCCTCCATCTTTCATCCAGACCACATCACATGATCCATTGTCTACAGCCAAGCTCTAAGATACAACTGAATTTCCTCCAATCTCTCAGACAGAGACAAGAACCTACAAGAACTCTATCAAGTATTCTTAAAACTACAATACCCACCTGCTGAAGTGAAGAAAAAGATTAACAGAGCCAGAAGAGTACCCAGAAGTCACCTCCTACAGGACAGGCCCAACAAAGAAAATAACAGAACCCCACTAGCCGTCACCTTCAGCCCCCAACTAAAACCTCTCCAGCACATCATCAAGGTTCTACAACCTATCCTGAAGGACGATCCCTCACTCTCACAGATCTTGGGAGACAGGCCAGGCCTCGCTTACAGACAGCCCCCAAACCTGAAGCAAATACTCACCAGCAACCACACACCACACAACAAAAACACTAACCCAGGAACCAATCCTTGCAACAAACCCTGTTGCCAACTTTGTCCACATATCTATTCAAGGGACACCATCATAAGACTTAACCACATCAGCCACACCATCAAGGGCTCATTCCTCTGCACATCCACCAACGTGTTATCTGCCATCATGTGCCAGCAATGCCCCTCTGCCATGTACATTGGCCAAACTGAGCAGTCTTTGTGCAAAAGAATAAATGGACACAAATCAGATGTCAAGAATTATAACATTCAAAAACCAATCGGAGAACACTTCAACCTCCCTGGTCACTCAATTACAGACCTAAAAGTAGCAAGTCTTCAACAACAAAACTTTAAAAACACACTCCAATGAGACACTGCAGAAGTGGAATTAATTTGCAAGCTGGACATCATCAAATTAGATCTGAATAAAGACTGTGAGTGGATGGGTCTTTACACAAATTAAAAACTATTTCATCATGCTAATATTTTCCCCTACTGTTACTCACACCTTCTTGTCAATGGGCCACTCTGGTTACCTCCTGCTGATAATAGCCCACTTTGATTGATTTACATCAATTAGAGCTCATGCCCCAATAAGTCTGACAGTCTATAAGGTGCCACAGGACTCTTTGCTGCTTTTAATTGATTTGAATCATTAGAATTAGTAAGGCAACCCCCATCTTTTCATGTTCTCTCTCTCTCTCTATTTTAAACCCCCCTCTCACCCCTATGGGTAGTATGTGTCATCCTCAAACTCAGGTCCTCTACCAGAGGCCTGGGAGTTTGAGGGTTCTGCGCAGTATCTTAGCTGTTCCTAGCACTGCACTCTTCTGGACAGAGAGCTCTGATGTTGTTCCTGGGATCTGTTGGAGCCACTCACCCAGCTTAGGAGTCACAGCCCCGAGTGCTCCTACCACCACTGGGACCACTTTGGCCTTCACTTTCCACATCCTCTCTAGTTCCTCTTTCAGGCCCTGGTACTTCTCCAACTTCTCATATTCCTTCTTCCTGATGTTGCTGTCACTTGGCACTGCTATATCTATCACCATCGCTGTCTTCTGGTCCTTACCTATTACCGGCAGGGCGTATCTGTTAATGGCATGGATCTTGTTTTTCCCACTGAGCTGGCTCTTCAGGACCTGTTTTATCCTTTGATGATACTTGGATGTTGCTGTCTTCCTTGCCTCCTCATCGTGGTTTCCATGTGACTGTGGGATGCCAAGGTACTTGTAGCTGGTCTGTATGTCTGCTATGTGGCCCGCTGGTAGTTCCAGTACATATGTAACTTCCTACTGTATTTTCTACTCCATGCATCTGATGAAGGGGTTTTAGCCCATAAAAGCTTATGCCCAAATAGATTTGTTTGTCTCTAAGGTGCCACAAGTACTCCTCATTCTTTTTAAACAAATTGATATTTTTCAATTCACCTAATAGAAGTATGGGAGTGCAATCTCTTTATCATGGAAGTTGAACTTACAAATGTAGAATTATGTACAAAAAGCTGCATTCAAAAATAAAACAATGTAACGTTTTAGAGCCTACAAGTCCACTCAGTCCTACTTCTTGTTCAACCAATTGCTAAGACAAACATGTTTGATTACCTTTATAGGAGATATTGCTGCCCACTTCTTGTTTACAATGTCACCTGAAAGTGAGACCAGGCATTCTCAAAGCACTGAGTTATCTGCAATTAATCAACAGCACTAGTGTATATTAATAAGGAGCATAACAGAGAAGGGAAGGGGTGGCAGTCTCCATAGATTTCTTGTGTCACTTTGGGCAAGTCCCTTGAGGGCAGTTTTTCAAAAGGATTTAGGCACCTGAAGACGCAGATAAAGTTTTACTAATGTGTCTAAGCAGGCCAGAAACCCAACTACCCCTGACTTTCTTAATGTCCCTGTGACATTATCTGATTAAAATATGACTATATAGATCATTGTTGAAACTACTGTTATATATTTGCAGCAAATCTTGTACAAAGATTGTTGAGTGGAATGTGTATGAAAAGGTTATGATTTGTTGAGTATGATTATGCTATCTGTATGCAATTATCATTTTTGTATGTGACGTTATAAGTATTGGCTTATTGAAATACTTCGATTCCAAATGTTTGCTCCTGGGGGAATGCCCACAAAGTAATTACCCAGCACACCTTGAAGCAGGGGAGGACAAACTTTTTGGCCTGAGGGCCACATAGGGTTTCCAAAATTGAATGGAGGGCTGGTTAGGGGAGGCTGTGCCTCCCCAAACAGCCAGGCATGGCCCAGCCCCCGACCTCTATCTGACCCCCACCTACTTCTTGCCCCCTGACAGCCCCCTCAGGACTCCTATACAATCCAATCTTCCTGATCCCTGTCAGCCCCCCCAAACTCCTTCACCATCCACCACCCCCGTCCCCTGACCACCTCCAGACCCCCTGCCCCTGACTGCCAACACCCCCTATCTACCCCCCTCCTTCCTGACTGCCCCCCAGTACTCCTTGCCCCATTCAACCACCCCTGTTCCCCACCCTTTGACTTTCCTGACCCCTATGTACACCCCCGCTTCCTGACCACCACCCCGAACTCCCCTGCCCTCTTACTGCACCACCCAGAGCACCGGGTTAGGTGGCGGCTGGGCAGTTGCGCTGCCCAGCTGCCCAGAGCATTGCACTGGTGGTGCAATGAGATGAGGTTGCAGGGGAAGGGGAACAGCAGGGGAGGGGCCGGGGGTAGCCTCCTGGGCCAGGAGCTCAGGGGCTGGGCAGGAGAGTCTCACTGGCCAGATGTGGCCTGCAGGCCATAGTTTGCCCACCTCTGCCTTGGAGGGACTATTCAAATTGACTGATCCATGCAAAGAACATTTAATTAACAATGGACCATGGGGGATGCCCATCTATACTTAATGAAATGTCCTGCTCTGACTAGGCAAAATGCATGGACATCTGACTTGCCCATGTGACTCCAAACTCCATCTTGTTACTGTGATTTTCCACAGTAAGAACAATGGAATGCCCTCCACATGGCAAAAGCTATAAAAGGCCATGGAAACACCTCCATTTTGTCTTCAATCCTGCTTCTTATCTCTGGAAGAACTTTGCTACAAACTGAAGCTCTGAACAAAGGACTGAATTACCCATCCAAGCTGTGGCTGTGCTCCAGAGACTTGACTTAAGCCAGCAGTTTATTCCATCACTGCTACAAGCCTGAACCAAGAATTTAACCATTACTGTATGTAACTGATTCCTTTAACCAATTTTAATTCTCATCTTTCTTTCTTTTTACGCATAAACCTTTAGATTTTAGACACTAAAGGATTAGCACCAGTGTGATTTTTGGGTAAGATCCAAGTCAGGGGTCGGCAACCTTTCAGAAGTGCTGTGCCAAGTCTTCATTTATTCACTCTAATTTAAAGTTTCATGTGCCAGTCATACATTTTAACGTTTTTAGAAGGGCTCTTTCTTTAAGTCTATAATGTATAACTAAACTATTGTTGTATGTAAAGTAAATAAGGTTTTAAAAATGTTTAAGAAGCTTCATTTAAAAGTAAATTAAAATGCAGAGCCCCCCGGACCCGTGGCCAAGACCCAGGCAGTGTGAGTGCCATTGAAAATCAACTCGCGTGCTGCTTTCGGCAAGTGTGCCATAGGTTTCCTACCCCTGATCTAAGTTATATATTGATCTGGGTATGTGGCTGGTCCTTTGGGATCAGAAGAACCTATTATTTGATTAGACTGGTTGTAAAGAACCACTCATCTGTGAATCCAGTGTTTTTGGTGGTGATACCAGAACTGGAATGCCTGAGGAAACTGCCTTTATGTTCTCTTGTTAACCAGTGTGGTGAAACAGGAGTTTACTTCTGTGCCTTGTTTGGTATATCTTATAAAAGAATAACCACCAGTCTGGGGATGTGTTTGCCCTATTTCTCAGCAATTCCTCCTGAATATGGCATTCTGAGTTGTGACCCACTGAGGCAGGGTTAGAAGCAGAAATCTCTTCCTGTATGTTTATCATAGGTTGGATCCCCGTGGTGTCCATATCTGGCACAGTAATGCAGAGCGGTGCACTTGGATCTGGGGCTGCTCAATGGGAAATGCAGCGGGTAGTTGAGTTGTAATAGCGTGGGATTGTTATAGTGTGTGCGTGTGTGGGGTTAGCCTGCTATAGATTCGCACCTCTTCTACCTACATTCCCTGTCTCATGGTAGTTTATGTAAAAGGTTTGGCCTAAGCTGCAATGAAATGATAAAAAATCAACTAAATATCTCAGTAATTCTTCTACCACTCTTCGAGGGGCAGCGAGAGTGTGATGGGTGGGAAAGGGGTGGTCAGGGCGCTTCAGAGAAGTTTTATTTTTGAATAAACTGCTCAGCGTTGTCTGGCGTTTCTGATAAAAGACCCGAGGGAAATAAAACAAAGAAGTAATAATTTGGAGGCTGTGGTAACACAGGTGACATCCTGTGACATTTAAGGAGGCAAAAGTTTACCTTGGGAAACTGATAAAACGACAAGTTAGTGGAAACAGAATCTCATCTTCCTGGAGGTGGAGAAATGAGGATGTCCAAGGATGGGGAGTCAATGGCAAACTGCGGAGAAGCCGGAGTCTCTGAACCGGAGGAGATGCAGGGACAGAGGCATGGCAGGATTTTAAAGAGGGCGTTGGGTTATTAATTTCCCTGGACACCTGTAAACATGAGACTCTATCCGCAGTGTGTGATCCCAGCTCTGTGAGCAAAGGCTGAGGGGGGGGAGGAGTGTAGTATCCATGGATGATGGATGGATCGATCATAGAATCACAGAACTGCAGGGCTGGAAGGGAGAGGTCATTCACTCCAGCCCCTGCACTTTGGCACAGGTGCAGCCTGAGGCCAGGGGAGATGAGACAGCAAATCAGGCAGGGAGTCAGATAAGTACAGAAGCTATTTAATAGCCTTCTAAGCAAACATCGCACAGCTCTATGGCTGGTTAGGTGTGTTTGGGGGGAGTATCCTCTGCTCAGTGATAGTTGTCCTGGTCCGTGTTTTTCCTTATCCCGGTTTTTCCCAGCACACAGAACATGGGGGGTCACATGGGGAATTTCTGCTATTTTCTGGGCTATATAGACTGTATTCTGAGGCATAGAACAGTCTATGGGACCCAGCGTGTCAGTCTCCCCACCGCAGTCACGAGGTACCGGCCTCGGGATCTCTGCCGTGTGTGGCACTAGATTTGGCTGCAGAGCCGAGAACATTTTAACCGTTTCAAGGAAGGGAACACACTGTTGTCTCCTGTGAGCGCCCAGCGTCCGGACTGCCAGTGTCAAACCAGCTGGGACTTCCCCTGCTGACCGCAATGGGAGGTTTGTGTCTGAGCTCAGTCCGGCTTCGCCTCACCGTGTCTCTCGCACAGCGATACCGGGCGGTGTCCTCGGGCTTCAGGTCGGTCATTTGCAGGTAGATCAGCTTCTTGGAGCTGTCTGTAGAGGTGTTGAATCGCCTTTTCACGGAATCTCCGTAATGCGTAGTTGCTCCACTAATTGCTGATACCCACTCCAGCCCCTGCCCAGAAGCCTGGCACACCCAGCTCATCCAGTAGCTGTCTATGTTGAACCCTGAGGTGGTACAGGTCAGTCTGAGGGAGTCTCCAGGCTTTTTCACATCCCCGCCGGACTCCAGCAGCTGGACTTGTGACCGGACACCTGGAATAAACCTGTGTTAAAATCATGTCCGTGTGAATTGCCAACAACACAACATTCCGCTGACTCCCCTACCCATACAGAGGGAGAAAATACCTCCCAAAGCTGCTGCAACGAACACGAAATGGAGCCAAAGAGGCATTTTCCCTGGTGTGGGAGGGGAGGTCTCCGGTGGGTCGGCTGGTAACTGCACAGACCCAGTGGGCTGCAGATTGTCTCAGGGTGCAGACTCGGCAGAGAGAGATTTAAAGAGGAAACTCTCACCCTTATCTGCATATCCCCCTCCTCATAACAGATAAAACTCCTTCCCAGTCACTCACTGGATGAGTGCCCTGGTCTGGTCATTCCCTCTGGGGCACCTGGCACTGGCCCGGGTGGGAAGACAGGACACTGGGCTAGATGGACCTTTGGTCTGATCCAGTCTGGTGCTTCTTCTGTTCTTTTGATCTCACATCTTGGTCTGGGGACCCAAGACTCTTTTCTAGAAAAGAAAAGAATGGAAAAGCTTTGAACTCCTCAAGGGTTTAACAGACTCTCACCCTTTGGTGTTGCCCCAGCAGCTGAATGGTGTATGCTCTGTCTGCAGGCCCAACCCTGACACCCCTGAAGCGGACATGACTCTCCTCTTCGCAGTCAGGGAAAGGTCTTTAATCGCTGCCACGGTTTGCCTGAGGGTCCTGGAAGGAGCCCCGCTCTGCCAGGCTGTCACGGAGTCACCGGGCGATGCTCTGGAACTGCTCCCCACCAAGCCAGGCAGGACTTTGGGGAGCCTCCTCTCCCTTGGAGCAGACTTGTTCAGGGCAAGAAGCTCACATGTCTTCACCTCCTGGGTCTCTCCTTGGAGCATTCAGCATCCTCTGCCCCTCCGGGCGCTTCCCACAGCGAGCCCGCCTCAGTGGGGTCCTGGGGAAGCCACCAGGTCCTGCACCCCCACTTTGCAGTCAGACATGACTCTTAGCCAGCCAGTAAAACAGAGGTTTATTCGATGACAGGAACAGGATCTAAAACAGAGCTTGTAGGTACAGAGAACCAGACCCCTTGGCCAGGTCCATTCTGGGGGGCAGTGAGCCAGACCCCCACGTCTGCCCTCAGCCAGCTCCAGACTAACAACCCCTCCCAGCCCCTCCTCTCTCCTCAGCCCCTTTCCCGGGCCAGGAGGTCACCTGATCCCTTTATGTCCAACACCTTCAGCTGGCACCTTTGCAGAGGAGGGGCCCAGGCCATCAGTTGCTAGGAGACAGAGTGTCAGGCATTTAGGTGCACTGGCCCTTTGCTCTGCCAGATACTTAAGAACTGCCATGGGGACACTGAGGCACCAACACAGTATTCAGAGCAAACATTAAGAACATTCCCAGTTCGTCACACAGGCTTTCTGCGCTCTCACCTCTCCACATTTACAACGACAAACAAGAACCGATACCTGACAGATGTTTGTTGTGTCCGGTTCTCAGAAGAGAAAGGTGAGAACCCTCAGTTCCCCGCCCCCCTCCCCAGACATCCCTTTCTGTGTTTCTGAAAAGCCCGGATTTCATATTTTCACTGCGTGCTCAGTGCTCCGTTCTTCCGTGCCAGGGGTGGGGCTCGTCAGCGCTGGAGGAGATGTATCGAAAGGGGAATAAAGACCGCTAACGAGCAGCCACCGGACAAGGCCACCAGCCCGGCTCTCTCTGACCCAAAGACCCCTGACACCTTGCTTATGAGGCTGCTGCTTATTTCTGCACGATCCCAATAAGTCCCACCAGACTTCCTCCCTGTATCTTTACTAGCCCGCTGCCCAGAGCAGCAACCTTTGAGAGTTCCCTGTAATTAATGACTGCAAGTTCAGTCCTTTATCTCCGCGGTTACTCTGTTAAATTGCTGGAACTGTATTATGGGCTGGATCTTTAGCTCCACCCTAGGGGGCAGCAGCAGAAATTGTGGACTGTGATTCTCAAATGTGAGGTGGGTTCTTTTATCCATGAGACTGTGACGAACGGGGAATGTTCTTAATGTTTGCTCTGAATACTGTGTTGGTGCCTCAGTGTCCCCATGGCAGTTCTTAAGTATCTGGCAGAGCAAAGGGCCAGTGCACCTAAATGCCTGGCACTCTGTCTCCTAGCAACTGATGGCCTGGACCCCTCCTCTGCAAAGGTGCCAGCTGAAGGTGTTGGAGACAAAGGGATCAGGTGACCTCCTGGCCCGGGAAAGGGGCTGAGCAGAGAGGAGGGGCTGGGAGGGGTTGTTAGTCTGGAGCTGGCTGGGGTCAAGGGTGGAGGGCAGACCTGGGGGTCTGGCTCACTGCCCCCCAGAATGGACCCAGCTGAGGGGTCCGGTTCGCTGTATCTACAAGCTCTGTTTTAGACCCTGTTCCTGTCATCGAATAAACCTCTGTTTTACTGGCTGGCTGAGAGTCACGTCTGACTGCAAAGTGGGGGTGCAGAACCCGGTGGCTTCCCCAGGACCCCGCTGGGGTGGACTCGCTGTGGGAAGCGCACGGAGGGGCAGAGGATGCTAAATGCTCCAAGGAGAGACCCAGGAGGTGAAGCTGTGTGAGCTTCTTGCCCTGAACAAGTCTGCTCCAAGGGAGAGGAGGCTCCCCAAAGTCCTGACTGGCTTGGTAGGGAGCAGTTCCAGAGCATCGCCCGGTGACTCCGTGACAGAGACCCCTTTGAAAATCCCAACCCTGCGCCGTATTTCCAGTACCAGCTGAGCGGGGTTTCTTCAGGAACTGAGCGATCTCTGCAGCACAGGCCCACCGGGACTTGCCGCAGAAATGGGTGAGAAAGTCCGTGAATTATGGAGTTACAAAGTGATGGCAGGCTCTTATTCACCCCTGGGGTTGGAAGGGAAAGTTCTCAGGCGGCTGGCTGGTACCTGCACAGACACAGGGGGAGGCAGATTGTCTCTCCCCGTGCAGCCTGGGTAGAGAGAGGCACAGATTTAAACAGTGAGCTGGTGGTCCTGTATGCCGATCCGCCTCGTTATAGGAGACACAAATTCTGTTGTGATTTATTATTTCCATTAGGAACCTAGGACAGAGAGTCAGACTGTCCTTTACCGAGAGTGTGTGCTGGGCAGTTCTCAGTGCGGTGGGATCCTGAGTGTATTTTGGATAAGGGAAATAATAATAATAATAATAATAAATACAAGAAGATTCCCTGAAATCACAGAATTCCAGAGTCTCGACTTTAGGGTCTGTTTGTATTCGCATGACTTGCCGATGGAAGATGCTCAGGTGCTGGCCCAGTTTTATCTCATAAAAGGGGAAATTGCTTGTTTGTTTTTGGTAAGAGAAATGAACAAATGGGTTAACCGTATGGCAATATAAATATTCATGAGATAGGATGACTCTCAGCTCTGCAGCTCCGGCCCACGAGCAGTGGGCCTGCGAGTTGGGAGGGGCTGGCTCACGGGGTCCCATGGGGCTGGGACACCCGCTGGCTCTGGCAGAGAGTTGGGACTGAATCCCCTTCCCAGCAGTGACCGGCTGCACTGAACTATGTGGTGACCAGAGGGGAATGTTCCCTGGCAGGTTTAGCCATATGGAGAAGGGGCCAATTGCTCGTTGCTTCGCTCCCTGGAGATCCCCCGTTAACTCCAGTGTGAGGCGAGCAGCGCTTTGCTGTGCACTGGGGTGGGGGACGTAATCAGGACATGAAAGAGTTAATCCGCGATGTCAGAGTTTTCGGTCCTGAGGCCCCTCCCGCTCTTGCGCCCAAGGCAGGAGAGTTTTGCTTGTGTCATTGCTGCCCCCATGCGGCAGGCGCGGGAAGTTCCACAGCTCTGGTTTTTGTACGAGCGTCTCTAACACAGTGATACCGGGCGGTATCCTCAGGCTTCAGGCCGGTCAGTTGCAGATACAGCAGGTTGTTGGGATTATCCCTGGAGATGGTGAATCTCCCTTTCACAGCCGGGGAGTGCCACTGGCTCGATCCGTCCGTGCTCATCTGAGCCACTCACTCCAGCCCCTTCCCGGGGGCCTGTCGGACCCAAGGTATTTGACAGTTGCTGAAGGTGAACCCGGAGGCTTTGCAGGAGAGGCGGAGAGAGTCTCCGGGCTTTTTCACATCCTCTCCGGACTCCACCAGCTGCACCTGGGACCGGACACCTGCAAATAAAGGCACGTTACAAGTATCGGTATAAAAACAGCGATAATAGTCTTCGGGCTCTACCATTTAAGCGGAGGGAACAAAATACCTTCCAAAGCTGCTACAGTGAAAACAATGGCGATCCAAGGTCTCATTTTGCCTTGTGGTGGAGGGGAAAGTTCTCAGGGACTGGCTGGTAACTGTTCAGACCCAGGGGCTACGATTGTCTCTCCAGGTGCTGCCTGGGCAGAGAGAAGCACAGATTTAAACAGGAAACTCTCCACCTCTATTTGCATACCCCCCTCTTTAAAAGGGACCCAAACTCCTTCCCCGCAGGCTGTGAATTGTTTTCTCCAGATCTGAGAGAGGAGCCAGATCTCCCCTTCCTGTGGGTCTGTGCAGCGCCCATCCCCAGTGTGATGGGGTATAAAGGGGGAAAGAATCAGCTGCCGGGTGTGAGCCCAATTCCCCGGTTGTGATTTTAGGGCCTGATTGTCATCCACATATCCTGTCCTGGAGAAGCGGTCTCCAGAGTCCCTGCTCATGCAAACATTGGGTCAGTGATAGGCCGCATTAACCTTTTGTGGGCCCAGTGCTAAACATATTTGTGGCCCCCATGGGGACAAAGGAGCATGGCGTGGGAAGGTTGGTCCCCAGAACAAGGGGCCAGCCAGGAGCATTGGGACATAGAAGGGTGGGGCTAGCCCCGCTCCACCCAGCCTAGTGCTAGGCTGAGCTGGCAGCGTGGCAGGTGCCAGTCCAGTGCCAGAGCGAGGAATCAGTCCAGCCTCTCGGGAGTGGCACGATTAGCCTGGCCAGGGTCTGTCCCCACCTTGGCCAGACTCCCTCAGGATCCACTTACCTGGAGATAGGATGACCCTAAGTCCCCGTTTGGCCCGGACAGTTCCCTTTTTAAGCTCTGTCCCAGCCATCCTGACTTTTTTGGCAGACAGGCATTTATCCCATTTGCTCTTGCAAAGTGTTCAGTTGGGAAGAGCAAATGGACAAATACCCCAGTTTACCAAAAAAGTTCAGTGTGACCCCTAGCGGGGTGTGGAGGTACGTGTGTGGGGGGAGTGGTGATGTGAAGTGTCAGGCAGCAGGGCTTGGGGGGCCAACCCCAGCCCCAATCTGCCTGGGGCCTGAGGGGGTTAGGGTCCAGCTCCAGCCCCTGGCAGCGGTGTGGGGAGGGTGTCAGCCCCAGCTCCTGGCAGTGATGCTGGAAGCTGGGGCAAGCAGCCCCTCTCCTGACAGTGGCATACGGATCTCAGGGATGGAGGGCAGCCCCTTGCTGTGGCGTGGGGAGATTTGGGGGAGGGATCAGCTCCAGTGGTGGATTTAGAGTTAGTGGGGGCCTGTGCTCAGCTTCATTTTTGGGGCTCCTCCTTGGGACCCAGCCAAGAAAAAGAACATTCTCTCTTATCTCCCTCCCAGCCCCGTTTTTCATTCTTTTTTTTCCCTTCAGCCTCTTCCTATAAGTAATAGCAGGTAAATGAAAATAAAGTGAGGTACCTTGTTTGGTTTTGTAGTGGAACTTGTTTTTCCACAGACCTCTTGAAAATCGCTGTGGGAATTGGCAGACCACGTAATGATCTTTCCAAATATTGTTTGTACCATTAGCTAATGATTGTAAAGCACTTTGGATAAGAGTGCTTTATAAAAAAAATGTAAAAAAAACCCTTGTGTTGTGGGGTCTAGCCAGGACTTAGGGTTCAGGAGGGGGCTCGGGCAGGGGGTGCAGGGTCTGGGAGGGAGTTAGGGTGCAGGAGCAGGCTGGAGATTGGGGTGAAAAGTCTGGCCAGGACCTAGGGTGAGGGACGGGGCTCAGGGTTGGGGCAGGAGGTTGGGGTGTTGGGTGCTTACCTAGGGAGCTCCTATTTGGTGTGAGGGGTGCAGGTGGGAATGTGTGTGGGGGTGTGCAGGCATCAGGGAAGGGGGTAGGGATGTGTGGGGGGTACAGGAGTAAGGGCAGGTGGCTCAGAGTGTGGGCTGGGGTTTTGGGGATGCTCCAAGCCCCTTGCCCTTAGTAGCTCACGGCAGGTGGCTGGGGGGAAGGGTATGTGTCGGGGGACTGTGGGGCCCCGCCTTTGCTCTGCCGTCCCCTGATTTTACCCCTTCCACAAGTCCCCCCCAGTCTCTCTCACTATGTCTCTCTGTCACACAGTCTCATTCACTACCTCTTCACCTCACTTTTTCACGCTCATTCACACTGTCTTCCTGTCACACTGCCTGTTTCTCTCACTATTTTTCGGTCATTCTCCCCCCACACACAGTTTTTCACACCTTCTCATTGTCACAGAATTCTCTCTCTCGCACACACTCTTTATTTATCTCTGCCTGCCTGTCTCTGTCACAGTCCGTCTCTCTTTCAGAGCAGGGAGGTTTTTGCAGGGTCTCCGAGTCACGGTGGTTACTGTGCTCCACTGCCGTATCTCACGGCGCAGTAATAGATCGCACTGTCCGCCTCTCCCGCTCTGTTCACTTGCAGGTACGCTTGGCTGTTTGCTGGCTCTCGGGTGATGCTAATCCGGCTTCGAAGAGCTGAATTATAGTCTGTGCTCCCTCCACCCCAAAGTATCCCCACCCACTGGGGGGATTTTCCAGCTGGCTTCCTGATCCAGTTCACCCCATAATCAGTGACTGAAAACCCGGACACGGTGCAGGTCAGTCTGAAGGTCTCCCCTGGTTTCTTGACTCCCCCTTCGGATTCCTCCAATTTGATCTGGGAGTAAACATCTGTAGGAAAGAAAGGACACAGGGTCAATGTGTCTTGCACTGAGACTGGGATTCTCGAAGGGTCCTTAGGGAATTAGGCTCCCATTGAAACCAAATAGGAGTTGGGAGCCTAAATGCCAATTGATTTCACTGAGGGAGCGGCACCCTTTGAAAATCAGTAGAATCTGCAGCTCTGCGCCTAACGCCCTTAGGCACCGCGGGAAATCACAGCAGGAATCTTTGGCGAATTAAATCTCCCAGGCCATTAAGATCCCGCCCTTACATGATGGGGAGAAGACCAGGACAGCGATGGCTACGCTGGTTCTCATGTTCCTGGGGCAGAAATCCGCGCTGGAATGAAGGCTGGAATGCGGCCTCCCGAAGTGAGACCAGATGCAGTATCGTCTGTCACGCTCTGTGTTTTAACAGGGAACTGACTGACCTGATTTGCATGAGGCGTGTGTGTGGTGGGGAGTATAAAATGGGACCCAGTTTTCCAGGGCCGCCCAGAGGATTCCGGCGGCCTGGGGTCGTCGTCGGCAGGCGGCTCCGGTGGACATTCCGCAGGCGTGCCTGCGGAGGGTCCGCTGGTCCCGCGGCTCCGATAGAGCATCCGCAGGCACGCCTGCAGGAGATCCACCAGAGCCGCGGGTCCAGCGGACTCTCCGCAGCCACGCTTGTGGGAGGTCCACCAGAGCCGCGGGACCGGCAAGTGGCAGGATGCCCCCCGCACAGCGAAATGTCTAGAACCGGCCCTGTTCGGCAGCGGGGGGCCCTTTCGTTCCTGGACCCGCCGCCGAAGTGCCCCAAAGACCCACGGCGGGGGCCCCCCACCAGCGAATTACCCCTAAGCGGGACCCGCCGCCGAAGTGCAGCCCACTCTTTGGCAGTAATTCGGTGGTGGGGGGCCCCCGCCGCGGGTCTTTGGGGCACTTCGGCGGCGGGTCCTGGAATGGAAGGGCCCCCACTGCCGAATTACCGCCGAAGACCTGGTTGCACTTCTGCACCAGGTCCCGCTTCGGTGGTAATTTGCTGGCGGGGGTCCTTCTGCCCCAGAGAGGAAGGACTCCCCCGCCGGCGAAGACTGGGAGCGGAAGAAGCTCCGGACCCCCCAGAGCGAGTGAAGGACCCCGCTCCAGGGGCCCCAAAAAACTCTTGTGGGGGCCTCTGCGGAGCCTGGGACCTGGGGCAAATTGCCCCTCTTGCCCCCCCCTCTGGGCGGCCCTGCGGTTTTCAAAAGAGTTCAGAAGAGTCAGATCCCCAGTTGTGGTCAGTCAGTGGTCACGCCATTGGAGTTAATGAAAAGTTCAACCCCCGCCCCCCAAACCAGATAAGTTCATGGTGGATAGGTCCATCAATGACTATTAGCTAGGCTGGGCAGGTTTGGTGTCCCTAGTCAGAAGGTGGGAATGGGCATCACTTGGTGGTTACCTGTTCCCCTCATTCTGTTTGCGGCACCTGGCATTGGCCGCTGCCGGAAGACAGAACACTGGGCTAGATGGATCTTTGGTCTGACCCAGTCTGGCTGGTCTCATGTTCTTATGTAATGGGCTAGATACCTATCTAGGGTCAACTGGCCGTTGCCCCATTAGATTAAATGTGCACAAACCCCTAGGTGATTTAAATGTTCCTATATGAATTTAAGACAATAGGGTCACATCCCCAGCTGAGGTAAATTGGAGGTAGCTCCATAGGAGTCAATGGTCAGGATTCGCAGCTGGTTTAAATCAGTAAAGCTCAGTTCGAATCAATGGGGCCAGTTCCCCAGCGCCTGCAAATCTCTGTAGCTTCGTTTTAGTCAATGGACCAGATCTCTACCCAGTGTAAATGAGCAGCGATCTGTTGATGTCTGTAGAGCAAGGCAGGTTTATATCAGCTGTGGTGGTCTCACTCTCTAATGCCACTGCATTTTAATATGTGAGATCCAAAGGGTTCTGGGAATTAACATTGACTAGAGGGAAATATTGTGTCTGTGATTGGGGGAAAAGATCAAGGGGTTCTGCCTGATTTCACAGACAGGTAGGGCTTGAGACCCTCAACCTGAAAACTGCATGGTCAGAGGCATTGCAAGGTATTTAAAGAGGGAAATTGATCATTATCTGTTAGGTTCACTCCCTCTGAGGCAACTGGCATTGGCCACTGTTGGTAGACAGGATACTGGGCTAGATGGACCTTTAGTCTGACCCAGTATGGCCGTTCTTATGTTCTTAATTATTCAATTAATTATTCAATTGGGATCTCTGGGGATATAAAATCCCAGAACTGGGTGTTGGGGGACTTGGATTCCCTCCCTAGATGAGCAAGCAATCCACCCCGTGCAGCGAGGGAGAAGCGAAGAAGGAAATATCCTTTTCACCATCTTCTGCTTTCTTCCTCTCTGTCCCTCTCATGAAGTTGTGGGGCATGTTCAGTCTGAGTTTTAAAAATGTCTGTCCAGTAGCAGACCCCAAATGTCTCACCCTGTGCATCCAAAAATTGCAAAATTGCCACTGAAAATGAACTTATCTGACCCCCATCACTATAGGATCTGAACAGCCCACACTCTTTAATGCGTGTAGTCTCACAGAACTCCTACCTGGTAGGACTATTATGACTGTGAACCGAATAGAAGAAGTGCCGTTTCATTCAGTGGGCATTGGAACAGTTCCCAAATCACAGCTGAAATGTTTGTAAACTCGTCTTACAGGGAGAGCTGAGCTGTGTGGAGCTTTTCCTGCAAAAGAGGAAACAGAGCCACTGACTTCAGCAATGATTCTGTCAGGCAACTCTGTATCTCAACAGAGCATGAGCTGGCCCAGACTGTGGACCTCCAAGAAGCAGTTCAAATCTTTGCAACCAAGAAGGCATAGAAAGCACCACTTTGATTATTCAAACAGATAAAAATGCCAGTGTTTACTATGCAGACAAGAAAAGTTACATTTGCTCTTCAGGCATTTGAAAGTTGTGTTGCTTAAAATGTTTGAACAAGGCATTTTAAGTTGTCAGTTCTCCTTTATTGGGGTAGGTAGCAGAGCAACACCTTGAGAGGAGTAGAACAGGAAGAAGGCAGGAATGAGACCTTTCAAAAGTTTGGCCCAAGTGAGGGAGCATGGGGGCTTCATTTGAGCTCCCTGCCTCAGGGTCCAAAAAGTTGTGGGCCTGCCCTGCTCTCACACACATGCACACTCACTGTCCTGTCTCTCTCTGTCTGCTTCTCTCTTTCTCTGCCTCTCTCCCTCTCACGTGCACACACTGTTCTGTCTTTCTCTATCTCTGTGTGTCTCTCTCACACACACTCACACTCGTGGCTGTCTCTGTCTTTCTCTCTCTCTCTCTCTCTCTCACACACAGTCTCTTTCACACTCATCTCCCAACACCTACTTGTATTATTATTGTTGTTACTTCTTGGTACTTCCTGCAGTGCACATGTAGTCTCTGTAATTTTATTCTTGTAAAGTGTGTTATTTTAGTGCTTTGACTGGTCTGTACATTTCACATTTTTTATTTCCCTTACACTTTAATTTCCATCATTTGAGTAGTGAGTTCTAAAGTGTGTAACCTGTCCTGCCTATAGTAATGTATCTTTGTATATATATTAGCTAAGGGTTTTGTTGTTGTTTTTTGTTTCCACTGGAGGTGCACATCCGCACATACCTCAGTTGACATAACAAAAATTATTGCTCAGTGGATGGGAAAAAAAGAGGGAACATGTGGTCCCAGTTTCCAGCGTGGCTGCTAGGGGCATGGAAACTCCTTGTGAGACCTTACTTTGTCCTCTGTGTAACTGCTGCCCTCTCCCGGTTAATGCAGTTCAGGGACCTTCAGATCGCAGGGTTTTTATATGAAGTATAATAGGTTTCCCCTCGCTGTGTCTCTCGCACAGTAAAACACCGCAGTGTCCTCGGGTTTCAGGTTGGTCGTTTGCAAATAGAAATTGGAGCTGTCCTTGGAGGCTGTGAATCGCCCCTGGATTGTTGGGGAGTAGTTGTTGTTAGACGGTGAATAATAATGAATTATCCACTCCATCCCTTTCCCAGGAGCCTGCCGGATCCAGAACATGTTATAGCCCATAACGTTAAAACCACAGACTGCACATTTCACCATCTGCGACTCTCCGGGCTTCTTCACCACTGTCCCCGACTGGGTCAGAGCCCTCTGCGAGCGGGCACCTGCGGGGAAATGTGAAAATGGAGATTGCACATTACATTGGTAATATTGGTACTATTAGACAAAATAATATTAGACAAGATAATGAATGGAAGGAGCGAACCCAAACCCATCTCACAGGAGAGCACGGTCAGTGCAAGGACCAGCTGTACCAGGGACAACGCAGCCATGGAGCGGTTCGAGAGCACTGAACTGACGGGTCTGAACCGAACAGGAATCCCTGAGCTGGGTCTGGCAGGGGCTCTGTGTTTGGACAGAGACTGTGTGTGTGAGGGAGGTTTAAGTAGGAAGCAGCAGATCTCAGTTTTGCATATCGCTGGCAGACGGAGCTGCGACAGTATTAATGTTAGATCCAACCTGGGGGCGCGGGTGTGTGAGAGAGATTCCCGGAGAGGTCACTGCCCTGGGAAGGAGTGATAAGGCTGGGTTAGACCCAAAGGGGAAAGTGGCCATCCCAGCTCCGTGTCTCTCTATTCTGTGAGAGTGGCTGTGTGGGTGGTGGGGGATGGCTTTGAGCAGTAATGCGGATCTGTGGGGCAGTTGAGGGAGGTGTAGAGGGGAGGGAAGGAGGCCGTTCATTTGCACTTCTGTAGGGTTAGATGGCTGAGTGGGTGCAGTAGGGGTAGATATAGAAGGAAGGAATAAACCCCTCTGCTGGGTTCTGCATGGGGTGAGAGTGTTTGGATAGTTAGATTGGATATTTTCATTAATGAATTGCGTATTAGGACGCAGAGTATGCTTATAAAATGTGCCCATGCTACCAAGCCGGGAGGGGTTCCAAGCAATTGGAGGACAAGATTAGCATTCAGAGGGACCTTGGCAAGTTGGAGAATTGGTCTGAATTCAAGGAGATGAAAATCAATGAAGACAAAAGCAAAGTCCTGGACCAAGGGGAAAAAATCAAATGCAGACGTATAAAATGGGGAATAACTGGATGGACAGTCGTGCTGCTCCAAGGGATCTGGAGGTTACAGTGAATCACCAGCTGAACAGGCCACAACAATGTGATTCAGTTTCCAACAAAGGCAAATATCATTCTGGGGTGTATTAACAGGAGTGTCATATGTAAGGCGTGCGAGGTAACTGCCCTGCTGCACTCAGCATTGGTGCGGCCTGAGCTGCTGTACTGGGTCCACTTCTGGACACCGCACTTTAAGAAAGAATTGAACAAATTGGAAAGTCCAGTGAATATCAACACAAATGATCAAAACCTGACCTATGAGGGAAGGTTACAACAACGGGGCATGTTCTGTCTAGAGAAAAGAAAACGAAGGGAGGAACCAGATAATAGTCTTCAGATATGTTAAAGGCTGGTATAAAGAGGACTGTTACCAATTGCTCTCCATGACCACTGCACTAGATAGGAAGTAGCGACTTAATCTGCAGCCAGGGAGGTTTAAATTAGACATGAAGGAAAAATTTCTTACTCTAAGGGTATCTAAGCACGAGAATCAGCTTCAAAGGGAGGTTGTGGAATCCCCATCTTTGGAAGTTTCCAAGAACTGGTTAGACTAGGGTGTGATGCAGTAGGGACTGTCTGTGTGGGGAGTGGGAGAGCAGGGGAGGACTTTAGGGGATGGACGATGCCAGGGCCTGTAACCTGAGCTAGGTAAGGGAGGGGAAAGGTCAACACCTTTGCCCGGGAAGGGGTCAAAGGAAGGGAGTGGCAGGAGGGAAGCAGTTGGAGTTTGGGCTTGGGGCTGTGTGGGTGGAATTCAGGGTATCCTAGCTAGGATCCAAGCACCCTAAAAGCCCAGAAGGACTCGGTGGAGGGGTCCTGACTGTGCCTGCAAGCTCTGCTGTAACCTGTGTTCCTGTTGTCCAATAAACCTTCTGTTTTACTGGCTGGCTGAGAGTCACTGTGGGTCCCAGGAAGAGGGGTGCAGGGCCGGACTCCCCCACACTCCATGACATAGGGGTAGGCAACTTATGGCACGTGTGTCAAAGGCTGCACATGAGCTGATTTTCAGTGGCACTCACACTGCTCGGGTCCTGACCACGGGTCCCGGGTGCTCTGCGTTTTAATTTAATTTTAAATTAAGCTTCTTAAACATTTTAAAAACCTCATTTACTTTACACACAACAATAGTTTAGTTATATATTATAGACTTCTAGAAAGAGACCTTCTAAAAATGTTAACGTATTCCTTTCAAGAGAAACCTTAATCAGAGTGAATAAATGAAGACTCGGCACAGCACGTCTGAAAGGTGCCCATCCCTGCGTTAGACAAACACTTGCCAGGGATGATCTAGATTTACTTGTTCCCATCTCAGAGCAGAGGCTGGACTAGGTGACCTCTCGAGGTCCCTCCAGCCAACAATTCTACAATTCGATGAGAAACACTTGTCAGCACATTTACCCCTTTTATACAAATAAGGAGTGGAGTACAAGAGGAAGGGTCAGAGAGTATGATTTGGGGAATAAGAACAGATATCACTGTAGGGAGATTATTACTAATCATTCACATTTATGTTCACATTCATATCCCCAGCATATCCTTATTCATACGCACTGAAATAGTCGTTTATATTTGGATTTCCATTCACAGGCATATCCCCTTCTCACTCCCATTTATGTTCACACACCCAGCCCCTATTCCTGTTCCAATCCTCATTGTAATCCTCATTCACACAAACACTCATACATCCATTCACTTCTAACTAATGGCTATCTGTGATTGCTGCAGGCTTCGGGGTCCAGGCATCAGGAATTCAGGCAGTGCTAAGCAATGACACAACATGGCTCTTTGACTTGAATATCTTCCCTCCTTCCTCCCCCACACCCCCAACAGCAGTGTCAGTAACATCAAGTGGTGCTTGAAAAGGAGCCAGCATGGCCCATTGGGCTGGATGCTTGGCAGAAGATTTGGGAAATGTGGAGGGAGCAAAGGCCCTTGGTGGGAGGTTGTCGAGGAGACACAGGGCTGTTGTTTGTCCCTGTGAAGATCTCTTTCAGGGGATGGGTCACTTGATGATTGCTTGTTCTGTTCATTCCTTCTGGGGCACCTAGCACTGGCCACTGTCAGTAGACAGGACACTGGGCAAGATGGACCTTTGGTCTGACCCAGTGCGGCCCTTCTTATGTTCTTCACCATTTATCCTGCTGGAGAGAATGAAATACAAGTACAGGCTTCCTTGATTTGTTTTATTTGTCCTCATTCCATTGTACGGACAATGAACGCCACCTAGAGCAAAATCAGCCTGCAATGAAGCCGGGAGGTTTTTGTCTGAGCTCAGACCCTCTTCCTCTCACTGTGTGTCCCGCATAGCGATACCGGGCAGTGTCCTCGGGCTTCAGGCCCGTCATTTGGAGATACAGCAGGTTGTTGGGGTTGTCTCTGGAGATGATGAATCGGCCTTTCACAGCCAGGGAATACAACTGTTCAGTTCCACTTTGGGAACTGATCCGTGCCACCCATTCCAGCCCCTTCCCAGGAGCCTGTCGGACCCAGCTCTTGTAGGCGCTGCTGAAGGTGAACCCGGAGGCTTTGCAGGAGAGCCGGAGAGAGTCTCCGGGCTTTTTCACATCTTCTCGAGTCCACCAGCTGCACCTGGGACCGGACACCTGATAAAGAGCGATTGTTAATATCGATATAAAAGCAGAGCTAAGAAGATATTCTTCTAACTCTATCAATTATTCAGAGGAGGAAAATACCTTCCAACGCTGCTACAGAGAAAAATAAAAGGAGGAAAATCCCATTTTCCCGGGTGCTGGAGGGGAAAGTTCTCAGGGCACTGGCTGGTCCTACACAGACCCAGGGGCTGCAGCTTGTGTCTCCTGATGCAGCCTGGGCAGAGAGAGACACAGATTTAAACAGGAAACTGTCTCTCTTATTTGCATATTCCGCTCTTTATAAGGGACACATACTCTGACCCTAGTAATTTGAGTGATTATGGGTCTAGATGGTCCCTTCCTATGTGCTGTGCAGTGCCTGGGCAGCCGGATCCTGCTGACACTTTTACCCCAGGGAGGAATGAAGTGATCTCTCATCCCTAAGCACCATCTTACGGCCTGATCGAGTGTGTCTTGGGTGGTTCAGTGCAGGACACCCCTTGTTCTTCATGGCCTTGGGGTCAGAGCATTGGAGACAAAAGTATCCAGCAGGAGAGCGGGGGCGGTGCTTGTGAGACTCTCCGGGTCCATGAGGAAATCAAGGCTCGCTTGTTTACAGCAAGGGAAGTCCTGACATTTAAGTTCAGGGGTTGCCTGATTTAGGATGGGACTTTCCCAAGAGGACGAAGGGAGCACTGGGCTCTGTAGTATTGAGTAGGAGCCGTATTCTGTGTCCTTCCTGCGTCTGGTCTCTCTCCAGCCCCGGCTTTTTTTATCCCTCTGCATCAGCCACTCGCTGAGCGAATCCAGTGACCCCCATCTTAGAACCCTGGGTCACCTGACTATCCCCACTGACCCGGGGGCCAGCGCTGGGCTGAGCGATGTCATCAAGGGCTGAAGGGCGGGGTCTTTTATCTCCATGGTTACATCGTGTGGGTGAGATGTCTCACTCCTCCCATTGACATCAGCTGAGACTTGGCTTTGATTTACAGATGTGATGTCAGCTGGTGAAAACAATCCACCAGCCGCTTGGGAAAGTCCCGGCGGTGCCACATTCCCAGGCTCAGCGGAGCGGGGTTTGTTCAGGCGCTGGGTGATCTCTGCCCACAGCCCGGCCTGGACTCTGAATGGCCCATTTCCATCTCCAGCCTCCATCTCTCCGTGCCTCAGTCTCCCCTCTCTGAACCAGGGGCTGGGATAGTTCCCGGCCTCCCGGTGGCGCTGTGGGGAGAAAGGGATAAGAGCGTGTGAAGGGCCGAGATGCCCCGGTGAGGGGCCCTATATCAGTTATAATGAACTAATCACCTTCCGCAGTGTTAATCTGCTAAATGTCCCAGGTTGCTGAAAGGGCCAGAGCCTCCCTGGTGTGAATCCGGAGTAACTCGAGTCTGGTGAAAGCAGCTGCGGTGACTTTACACTAGCAGATGATTTGTCCCTATGAGGAATTCGCTCCTTCCGTGGAGTGTGATGCAAACCCCACTGGGCAGAAGGATAAATCCAGTTGATCCTGAGGGGCGCCGGATCAGTCACGCCACGCGCTTGTCTTCGTTACACTGTCAGGGGCTGTCCTGTGAGTCTGACCTTCCTCTTGACTGCTGGTTGCCCCGGGAGAGGCAACGTGCCAGGTCTCCGAGAGGAGAACGACTCTGAGCAGGACTCACTCCGGATTGGGGTTCACTGACGCAGCGAGGGATCTATGGACCGCAGCACCGGCGGGATCTTCACAGGAAGGGGAGACACTGCCAGGCAGGGCCGGATTAAGACCTCTAGAGCCCCTGAGCACTGAAAAGATTATGGTGCCCCTCATATGGAATTCAAAATAAAAACAATACTATACCATCAAATACAATTTTATTTTGCGAAATGTCACAAAACGCACCTGTATGCTGAAATTAAAAACTCCCTCCCCCCAAATTCTGCCCCCACCTGCCTAAGGCTCTGGGAGGGAGCTTCGATGTGGGGAGGAGGTCTGGGGTGCAGGATCTGGGAGGGAGTTGGGGGGCCAGAGGATTGTGTATGGGAAGAGGGAAGGGTACAGGCTCTGGGAGGGATTTTTTGCATATGTGCCAACTCTGTGGGTTTGATGGGGCTGGAGCACCCATGGGGAAAAGTTGGTGGGTGCTCCACCTCATCCAACCTTGCATCCACCCAGGGCCGGTGCAAGGATGTTTCGCAGGTGCCCTAGGGGAAACTTCCATCTTTCGTCCTTTCCCGCCCCTGCTCCTCCGCCCTGAGGGGCCCTCCCCGCAGCAGCTCCCCCCTCTGCCCTGAGGCGACCCCCCCACCCCAGCTCACCCCTGCTAGGAGCAGGAGCACCCCGATCATGCCCTCGCTGCTTCACTTCTCCCGCATCCCAGGCTTGTGGTGCCAATCAGCTTAGGCGCCGCAAGCCTGGGAGCCGGGAGAACTGAAGCGGCCACAGCATGCTTGGTGTGCTCCTGCCGGAGCCGGGGCAGGGGTGAGCCAGGGTGGGGAGTTCCCCTGCTTGCTGCCCCCCTTACTGGCTGCAGGCGGTCCTCCCCAGGCTCCCCCGCTCCAGCGCCCTCTGCCTAAATGCCAGCAGTGACTGGGGCAGCCGAAGATCCGCCGCCAGGGTCACTGCCGAAGAAAATGGTGCCCCCTCAAATGCCAGCACCCTAGGCAACCGCCTAGGTCGCCTAAATGGTTGCACCGGCCCTGCATTCACCTCCTCCTCTGAGCATGCTGCTGCCCCACTTCTCCTCCCAGCGCTTGCGGCTGCAAAACAGCTGTTTCCTGGTGTAACAAGCTCTGGGAGGGAGGGGGAGGAGCTGGAATGCGGGGGAGGGGGGCTCAGGGCAGGAGGCAGAGCCAAGGCGGGGATTTGGGGAAGGGGTTGGAATAGGGGCAGGGAGGGGTGGAGCTGAGTCAGGGACTTTGGGGAAGGGGTTGGATTGTGGTGGGACAGAGGCAGGAGTGAGCAGGGTGGAGGGGAGCAGGGGCAGTGGGGGGTCGAGCACCCACCAGCCCCAGCAGAAGTTGGTACCTATGATTTTGGGGGAGGAGCGTAGGCTCTGGGAAGGAGTTTGGGGGCCAGAGGGTGTGTGTGGGAAAGGGGTGGGGGTGCAGATTCTGGGAGGGAGTGGGTGGGTGCAACGCTTACCAGGGGCTCATAGACAGGCCGGGAGGGGGCCTCCTTGCTGCAGGGGTGCTTGGGCCTGAGCACCGTGGGTAGACTCAGACCCACCCCGCCGATGAGACCGCAGCGCAGGCAGGGGCTGGCAGCCACCTGGAGCGAGCAGGCAGAAAGCCGCTAAGCTCTGTGGTGCTGCCGGTGGGGGGTGGGGGGCTGGGCAATTTTAAATCACGGGGGAGAGGCACTGGGGGAGAAACACTTGGGGGCAGAAGGCGGAGCCCAGGGAAAGACCTGGTCTCAGACATTGCTGGAGCTGGGCCCGGGGCCAGGGCACCACGGGCCGTAGAACTCGCTGTCCATGGTGACCTTTGGAAGGTGACCTTAGCAAACCTGTCTCCCGCTTTGGACCAGGTCTGGGGACCCGCCTGTGGGTGCACATGGGAGAGCCTTAGGGGAGAGTGGAGGGACGATCCAGGCAGCTCGGAAGGAGATCGTTATTCACTATTTATGTTCATATTTGTGTTCACACTCCACTTCCCATTTATATTCGGATTGTAAAGTCAGTGGGGCAGAGAGCGGTCTGATGGTCCGTGTTTGTCCCGTGCCTAGGACAATGGGATCCTGGCCTATGACTAGAGACCCCGGGGGCTAGGATCACAACCACCACCAACTCCACACCACTGAGCTCATATGATCACCACCATCATTTACTTGGTTAATTATTAATAAGCAATGAAGTGTAGACCGAAGCGTTCTCCCTTTTTATGATTTTTAGATTTTGTATGATGTAATATTCAGAAATTCTACTACTACTGCTACTTAATAATAAAATATTTCTGTTCCCACGTATATTCAGACCCCTATAACCGTTCACGCTGAATCACGTATTTCTATCCCCGTTTCCACTAACACTCCTGTTCCTCTTTATATTCCCCTTCCTGTTCACACACACACTCCCATTTCCACTTCCAATCACACTCACATTCCTGTTCTCTTTCATGCTCACACTCCGATTTCTGTTCACACGGATATTCCTCTTCCATTCCGATTCATTTTCCCATTCCAATTCCTTTTGCACAAATGGGAGTCACTGGGAGCATTTGGCCCTGAATTCATTCTAAGGCCGAACAGAATCAGGTCTCTCTGTTTGAAGGTCCCCCCAGTCGGGCTGTCAGTCACTGCAAAGGTTACACAAAGGAGGCCGCCTGTCTAGGATCATAGGAGAGAGGGTGCTCCACTGAGCCAGAACATCACAGGATTTGTCCTTTTTTGGAGGGGTGGGCAAGGACAGTGTGTTGCGGGGAAGGGAGGGTGGTGGAAGGAGTCGTTATAAACCTGTTAATGTCTCTGATTAAACATGGATTCTTATTTGGCCTGCTGGGCAATTCTCCGTGAGAAAGGACATGGCATTCACCGCTGATTTCTTTGTTCACTTTCCTTTGTCCTCACCGGGCTCGTTGTAACTCACAGACCTTGAGCGCCACCAAGACCAGCAGCCTCACGCCGTTGCAGGGGGAGGGTTTTGTCTCAGCTCAGACCGGTTTTCACTCACTGTGACGCCGCACAGTAATACCGGGCGGTGTCCTCTGCCTTCAGGCTGCTCATGTCTAAATAGGCCAGGTTTTGGGAGTTGTCCCTGGAGGTGGTGAATCGCCCGTTGACAGAAGCGGAGTAATATTCCTTACTCCCGTCGAAGAAAATCACAGAGACCCACTCCAGTCCCTTCCCCGGAGCTTGTCGGACCCAGTGCATCCCGGCCTGGCTGAAATCAAATCCGGAGCCTTTACAGGTGAGGCGCAGAGATTGTCCCGGCTTCTTAATGTCCGCTCCGGACTCCACCAGCCGAGCCTGAGCCCCAGCCCCTGAGGGTATAAAAGCTCTTTAACAGTCCATGTAACGCTGATGCAGAGAATATTATTAATAGTGCTGCTGCTAATATGATTGATGCTTCTGTTAATATGACATCATAATTCTGATTCGAATATTACCATAAATTATTTAATAACAAGGGTATCTCCATTTCCCAAGAGAAGAAATACATACCTTGGAAAGCTGTCACAATGACAAGGAAATGCAGCCAAAACATCGTGTGTGTTTGCTGGAAAACGTTCTCTAGAGGGCAGGGCCGGTCGCTGCAGACACCGGGAGCTGCAGGTTCCCAACCCAAAGGGGAACCACAGGCTTTAAGCAGGGGATACAATTACTCGATTTGCATATCCGTGCTCTTAAAATGCAGTCGCAGAGGCTGGAATTTCATTTCTTGCTGAGATCTCTTGTCCAGGGCCGTGGGAGATGCCAGGATACGGTATTAGACCCTGAGAGAATAGAAGCATATTCAAAGTAATCTAAAGCACTCAGTGTATCCATGCTGTGAAATGTAGCCCAGGATTGATTACACCCTTGGGCGACAGAAATACTCCACTCTGTAACGGAGATTTGGGAAAGGACGGCGAGCTTTAATGTCCCCTTCTCCGAGATGGATAAACTGAGGCACAGAGAAGGAAACTGATTTGCCGGAGGTCTATTGGCTGTTAGGAGAAAATCCAGGTCCCCCGAGACCCAGCCAGTCCAGTGTTCTAGTAACCACACTGTGCTGCCTGAAATCTATTAACATAACATTCAAATACTCATTAGAGGACAGGGACTTCAAGATGGGCCACCCTTGATCCCAGAAGAGTGCCCTGAACAGCGGGCTGTCCAGTCATTCTCATTCACACTCGGTCCTGCTCTCTCGTCACAAAGACTCTTTGTATTCTGTGACAGGCAGAACTTCAACCCCAACTCTGTGGAGATGAGACCCCGGAAAGCCTTCTAGCCCAGTGCCTGGGCACTCTCCTGGGAGGTAAAAAATCTACCTTGGACTCCAGTGTGTGCCAGGCGGAGTGGGGCGGAGTCAGGGTGCTGAATTCACGGCTGCGATTTCCGTTGGGAGCCAGGTACCTCTAGGCAGGCGTTATAATAAGGAGCCTCAGACCCTTTCGTGACGGGTACCCCAGGGCTCCCTAGCTTATTGACACAGCCAGTGCCCCGGAGAGGCGGGTCTGGTGTTTAAATGTCGTCTGAGTCTTTCCCAGCTTTGCAAACCCCGAGCGCCCCAAGCAGCCAGCTCCAGAGCGTGGCTCAGACAGCGCTCGGTTTTTGTCCTAGGTCGCTGGCTGTGTGTCTCTGACACAAATACCGGGCCGTGTCCTCCGCTCTCAGGCCGCTGATTTGCAAATGCACCAGGCTGTTGGCGTTGTCTCTGGAGATGGTGAATCGCCCTTGCACGGAATCAGCGTAGTAGGCGCTCCCCTGGGCAGCCGCTCTGGCCAGCCACTCCAGCCCCCTCCCGGGGGCCAGACGGATCCAGTCCATGAGATAACTGCTGAAGGTGAAGCCGGAGGCTTTGCAGGAGAGGCGAAGAGAGTCCCTGGGCTTTTTCACATCCCCTCCGGACTCCACCAGCTGCACCTGAGGCCTGGCCTCTGCAAATACAGATTTGTTTAGACCCCTGGTTCTGTCACACCCAGGAACCCGGAGGGGAGGACACTTTGCACTTTAATAGTTACCTGGGAGAACTGACAGAGTGAGAATTAAGTTCAGCCAAAATCTCATCTTCCTGGCTTTTGTGTGAGAAATTCCCAGGGGAGGAGTGAAAGTGAGAGTGTGGGAAAACCCGCGTCTTCTTCTGGGAGGAGCTGCGGGGCCTGAGACGCGTCAGGATTTAAACAGAGTGATTAGCTCAGGATTTGCATAGCGACCCCTTCACATAAGAGAGCGGTTCCTCTTGCTAAGTACCGTGAGCAGGGAAGGGGGGATAGATAGATAGATGAGGTGTGGATAGCGACAGATAGGAAGGAAGGATGACTGTTGATAGATGATAGATAGAGGAGGTGTACGGGGAAACAGGCATTTGGCAAGAGAATGTTAAATAGACGGTTTTATTGAGTGATGCTCAGATGATACGGATGGAGAGTTGAATCCATAATGCACCATGCATGGTACTAGGCTCTCAGACTGCCTGGAGACCAGTTCATTGATGAGGTTAATCGAAGTGAGACACTGTACAGGGCAGGGAGTCGAATACATGTATAACATTAAACACACCCCACACAGCTCTCTGGCATCGACCAATAGCATTCGGTCCCCTATATAGCTACCAGGGTTTGTGTTTTCACCTACCCTGGGGAGGGTGGGTGTGGGCTCAGAATTTGTCCCCTGGAGAGGAAAGGAAGAGGCAGGGACCCAACTAAGAATGTTCTGTGCTTTGTGGGAACGTGTATAAATTCCTTCACCTTGTGTAAAAGCAAAGAAGAGGGATAATAATAACAATAAAAGGGTTTGTTGCTGTTCGCCCCTTTCCCAGAACTGATCTCATTGTCACTTACAGGCCTTGGGCGCCCCCAGCACCAAACTGCTTCTCTGATTACTGCAGGGAGAGGTTTTTGTCAGAGCTCAGCCCGGCTTCCCCTCACTGGGTTTTTGTAGGGTCACAAACCGGTTTCGTGTCACTGTGTCTCTCGCACAGTAATAGCGGGCGGTGTCCTCGGGCTTCAGGCCGCTCATTTGCAGATACAGCAGGTTGTTGGGATTGTCCCTGGAGATGGTGAATCGGCCTTTCACTGAATCGAGGTAATATGTACTACTCCCATCGTAGCTTATAGTAGCGACCCATTCAAGTCCCTTCCCGGGAGCCTGGCGGACCCAGTACATCCAGTAGCTGCTGAAGGTGAAACCGGAGGCTTTGCAGGAGAGGCGGAGAGAGTCTCCGGGCTTTTTCACATCCCCTCCGGACTCCACCAGCGCCTGGGACCGGACACCTGGGAATAAAGACAGGCCATTAATATCGGTATAAAAACAGCGGTAACACAATATTCTTCTAACACTGCCAAGTTATTCAGAGGAGGAAAATACCTTCCAAAGCGGCTACAGCGAAAATCACAAGGAGCAAAATTCCCATTTTCCCTAGTGCTGGAGGGGAAAGTTCTCAGGGACTGGCTGGTCACTGCACAGACCCAGGGGCTGCGGATTGTGTCTCCGGGTGCAGCCTGGGCAGGGAGAGGCACAGATTTAAACAGGAAACTGTCTCCCTAATTTGCATGCCCTCGCTTTATAAGAGACACACACTCCTGCTGCCCATGATCTGAGTGACTCGCCCTAGGGCTCCAGGTGCAGGAGTCAGACTGTCCCGTCCTGTGTGTCTGTGCAGCGCCGGGTACAGGGCACTGGGCTCCTCCTGACACTTTCGGACCCCTGAGAGGAATGAACAGTTCCCTCCAGGGATTGGATTTCCTCACCCAGGAAGTGAGGGTTTGGCTATTGTGAGGTTATATTGGGGATTGCTGTGGGGAGGCTCAGCTTTGGAGCCCCGTCCCATGCGCAAAGGGGCCGTGTAACGTCCGGTCAGAGGGGCCCGTGTCTGGCGACGCTTCAGGCAGCACTGAAGGGAGATTGTTATTCACGATGGATATTTATATTCGTGTCCACACTTCTGTTCCCATTCTCATTCAGATTCCACTTCCAATTCATACGGGGATTCTGTAAAATAAAACGGAGCACAAATCAGTGCCTTTGTGTTGGCTGTTGCGGATGATTCCTGTCTTTTCTTAAATTCGGTCGTTTTAAGAGCCAAACACGATGTTAACCTGCTGTCGGTTTTGGTGACGGGCTTTGTCACCCTGGTCTAGTCTCTCACACGGTGATACCGGGCGGTGTGTTCCGCTTTCCTGCTGCTCCTCTGTAAATACAGAGGGTTGCCGGGATTGTCTCGAGAGACAAGGAATCGCATTTTCGCTGAATCGGTGTAATGGGAACAATTTCGTGTGTACTGCGCCCTGGAGACCCACGGCAGACGCTTCCCAGGAGCCTGATGGACCCAGCGCTGACGTGGAACCCGGAGACTTTCGAAGAGAGGCGGAGAAAGGGGAGAAAGAGAAATAGGCAAACTGACTGAGGCGATATCTGAGCCAGTAGCTATTATCTCTGAAAAGTGATGGGAGACAGGGGAGAGTCTGGAAGACTGGGAAAGGGCAAATCTAGTGCCCGCCTATCTATTAAAAGGGAAATAAAGGCAACCCAGGCAATTACAGACCAGTCAGCTTCACTTCTGTACTGGGTAAGGTAATGTAGCAAATAATTAAGGAATCAATTTGCAAACACCTAGAAGACAATAAGGTGGTAAGTAACAGCCAGCTTGGCTTTGTCAAGAACAAATCATGTGAACCCAACCTGACAGCGTAAAAAGCCTTGTGGATGGGGGGGAAGGGTAGATGTGCTATATCTAGACTTTAGTAAGGATTTTGATACTATCTCGCATGATCTTCTCATTAAGAAACTAGGGAAATACAACCGAAATGGAGCTACTATAAGGTGGGTGCAGAACTGGTTTGACAACCATTCCCAGAGGGTAGTTATCAATAGTTCACAGTCAGGCTGGAAGGGCATAATGAGTGGGGTTCCACAGGGATCAGTTCTTTTCAATGTTTTCATAAGCGATTTAGATCATGGCATAGAGAGGACACTTGTTAAATTTTCAGATGGTACCAAGCTGGGAGGGGCAGCAAGTGCTTTGGAGGCTAGGATGAAAGTCTACAAGGATCTGGACAGACTGGAGAAATGGTCTGAAGTGAATAGGATGACATTGAATAAGGACAAATGCCAAGTACTCCACTTAGGAAGGACCAATCAGTTGCACCCATACAGAATGGGCAATGGCTGCCTAGGAAGGAGCACTGCAGAAAGGGATCTGGGGGTCATAGTGGACCACAAGCTAAATATGCTTCAACAGTGTGAGTCTGTTGCAAAAAAAAGCAAAGCAGAAGCAAACATTGTTGTGGGATGTATTAGCAGGAGTGCTGGAAGCAAGACAGAGAAGTAATTCTTCCAGGCTACTCTGTGCTGATTACCACCTGCTAGACTGATACTAGATGCGCCCCATGAACTCCAGCCCTTTCCCCAGAGGCCTCCGGACCCAGTCCCAGGTGACGCTGGTGTTAGAAACCAAGTCTCCAGAGATGGTGCAGGTAAATTTCAGTGACTCTCCTGGCTTCACCGCCCCCTCCTCAGCCTCCTGCAGCTGCACCTGGGAGAGGATGCCTGGAAAGGGAAACCATAAATGAATCTTATTCCCTGGGGGAGGAGCAAGTGTGAAAATATGCCCCCCCCAGCCTGAACCGAAGGGAGTTAGGTTCCCAACACCCGCTGACTTCTTTGGGATCCGGGCTTTTCATTCCTTTACCTTTCCCGCCCCTTGACAGTCTGAGCCTCTGGAACTAATCCAGCAGCAAATCTCCCCACAGGCATTCACAGGCAGGGAGGCCCAGCCAGCGTAGGAAGATCAATAGCAAGAGGGTGAAGGTGGAACTTGTCCTCAGCAGGCAGGACCGGGCAGTTCTGTGTCTGGGGAGAGACTGAGGCCCCTAGTATCAGGGGGTTTGTATTTAAATCGCCGGAGGGAGGAGTTTGCATGCGTGTTTCACAGCGTGGGTATAAAAGACGACAGAGTCTGAACCCTGCATACACACGGGGATCTCTGGCTGCGCTTGAGGCCGTGAACTGACTTCGGCAAGGGGGCTGCAACATCTGAAATGGTCTAAGCCATTTATTTGGGTGCCCAAATTCCATTCCAACTCAAGGGGGTTGGGCACCTAACTCTCACAGCTTTTTGAAACATCACAGCCACGTTCAATGGAACATTTCTTAGGGCTTGGGAACATTTGGGGAAATTGATGGAACTTTTTCTGTGACTGCAAAGTCTGGAATTTCCAATAGTGCCCAAGGGAGTTAGGAACAATCTCCAGTGCACATTTAGTTGGATATAGTCGCCCTTCCATCCTTCTGCAATTCCATGCTCTAAAGAGTTTAGTTATCCAGGCAGGATTTTCAGCCTGGTGAGAAAAACGCCAAGCTTCATTGATTTAAATGGGCTTTGGATCTGGACCCAGCCTGGAAGAGTTGCATTTGTTGCTTTCAGAACACAGTAACTTTATTAGAATAGATGGATATTCCCTCTCCCCTTCTGACAGATATTTTATGAATCAGACCCACTACCTATCAGGTTATCATCCTGCTGGCCTTACAGTTATCATCCCTTTTGTGAAAAATTCACACCGGCTCATGTCCCGAGATTAATTTTTTTTATTTTATTATTTTCATTTTATATTATTATTATTATTATTATTATTATTATTATTATTATTATTATTATTATTATTATTATTATTATTATTATTTTTGTATATTTGAGTTTAAATTACTCTTCTGGTTTCAGTCTGCCAATTATTTTTCACTGTCATAGTAAGAGTAAATGTCTTTCTTGTTACTATTTTCGTCAATATTCTGGGCCCACTTTACATTCTTGATCCTTTTCCTTCTCTTCTTTGTCATTTTTCTTGCTGTTTGTTTTCTTCCTACAGATATAACATCCAGAACTATACTAGACATTTTACAAAACAACTAAAACATTATTCCAGTATCTATCTATCAATCAAGATACATATTTATGGATACACCCCCCCTTTCCCTCTCTCTTTCTCTCTTGCCATTTGATAACGACTGGATGGATTCACATGTTTAATGGTTGTGATGCAGTAGGGACTGTCTGTGTGGGGAGTGGGAGAGCAGGGGAGGACTTTAGGGGATGGACGATGCCAGGGCCTGTAACCTGAGCTAGGTAAGGGAGGGGAAAGGCCAACACCTTTTCCCCGGGAAGGGGACAAAGGAAGGGAGTGGCAGGAGGGAGGTAGTTTGCGTTTGGGCTTGGGGCTGTGTGGGTGGAATTCAGGGTATCCTAGCTAGGATCCAAGCACCCTGAAAGCCCAGAAGGACTCGGTGGAGGGGTCCTGACTGTGCCTGCAAGCTCTGCTGTAACCTGTCTTCCTGTTCAATAAACCTTCTGTTTTACTGGCTGGCTAAGAGTCACTGTGGGTCCCAGGAAGAGGGGTGCAGGACCGGACTCCCCACACTCCGTGACAACCGGTGGCAGCGGCGGGAGATACTGCACCCCGTGGACGGCGCTTCCTGCAGTAAGTGACTGGGGAGCAGTAAAACGAAGGGGTGATTAACCCCTGGGAGTGTGTGCCCAGTGAGAAGGACTTTGCAGTAACAGAGTCCCCCGGGGGATTGCAGCGAGCGGTCCCAGGGGCGAAGGAGTCAGCAGCTCGACCCTGGCAGAGAGGTGGTGACCTCACGAAGGGCTGGTGCACTAGGGGCCCCCCTGGAAACCGTGGGGAGCGGCGAGCACCCCGGCCTGTGAGTGGTCAGCAGGAAGATGTATGCCAAGCGGCGCAAGTGTGACCTGCTGGAGCTGTGCAAGCAGAGGGGGCTGCGCCCGGGGAGACGCACCAAGGACCAGCTGATTGCCCAGCTGGAGCAGGGAGACCGCATGAATGAACGGAGCCCTGTCTCCGAGGGAGGCAGCCGAGCAGATGCAGCGCAGGCACCAGTGTCTGTCCCCGCTGGGAGTGGTCAGCCGGCAGATGAGGGCTTCCCGAGACCCCCCCTTCCTAGGCGTAGAGGAAGGGCGGGGAGGAGCCCAGTGTATACCGAGGGCACCGTGACACCCCCGGCCAGCAGAGAAGCCTCACGGCGAAGCTCACCCCCCAGCAGGGGATCCTCCCGGCAACGCTCGGCATCCGTGGAGCGGAGGCAGCTGGAATATGAAAGGTTGCTGAGACGGGAAGAGCTCGAGTTAAAGAGGTGAGAGCTGGAGGAGAAGGCGAAACAGCGTGAACATGAGGCGAACCAGCGTAAACATGAGGAGAACCAGCGTAAACATGAGGAGAACCAGCGCCAGCGTGAGTGGGAGGAGAAGGAGAAACAGCGTAAACATGAGCTGGAGCTGGCCCGGCTGAGGAGCAGTGAGGCTCCGGCTGCGGTGAGTGAGGGGGGACCCAAGCCTACAAAGAGCTTTGATAAGCACTTGCTGCCCCGGCGTAAGGAGGGGGAGGACATAGATACCTTCCTGACGGCCTTTGAGAATGCCTGCAAGCTGCACAGGGTTGACCCTGCAGACAGGATCGCAGTTCTCACCCCCTTACTGGACTCCACAGCCGTGGAGGTGTACAGCCGACTGAAAGGGGCGGAGGCAGGGGACTACGAACTGTTCAAACAGGTCCTGCTCCGCGAGTTTGGGCTGACTCCTGAGATGTACCGGAAAAAGTTCCGGAGCCAGCATAAAACCCGTGAGGTCACATACCTACAACTGGTCAACCGGGCGCAGGGGTATGCCCGCAAGTGCACAGCTGGGGCCCAAACTAAAGAGGACCTGCTGACCTATTCATACTGGAGCACCTATACGAGCAGTGCCCGTCCGACCTGAGGCTGTGGTTGATGGACCAGAAGCCGGAGAACCCGCAGCATGCAGGCCAGCTGGCCGACCAATTTGTGGACAGTCGAGCAGGGGATGGCAGGGAGGAGTCTCGAAGGAGCAGGCCTGCCTCAACGCAGAGAGAGAGTCATCATGGGACCTCCCAAAGGGGTCCTATGGAGAACCCCCCCAAAAGGGGAACATCCAGTGGCAGGTCCCTCTGACCCACTCAAGGGGAGCCACGAGATATGGGCTGCTATCGCTGTGGCCAATGAGGTCACATACGGGCCCAGTGCCCCAAGCTCAGGGACAGACCAAGCAGACCCAACCCGCAGAGGGTGGACTGGGTAAAAACCGAATCGGAGGAGGGGCTACATTCCCAGGAAAGGGGGGTTGGCAACATACCACCTGTGGAGGCTCCCGGTTCCGGGTTTTTGGTTTACCGGGTGGGCGCGGGGCTGCCCCTCCGGAAAGAGTGCATTGTTTCCCTGGAAGTGGATGGGAGGAAGGTCACTGGGTACTGGGACACGGGCGCAGAGGTGACGCTGGCCCGGCCCGAGGTGGTGGCCTCAGATCGGATGGTGCCCGACACCTACCTGACCCTGATGGGCGTGGGCGGGACCCCATTCAAGGTACCCGTGGCAAGGGAACACCTGAAATGGGGGGCCAAGGAGGGCCCCAAAGATGTGGGGGTACACCAATATTTGCCCACTGACGTGTTACTGGGAGGGGAAATTGAAGACTGGCCTATTAACACCCAGAGAGCCCTGGTCGTGACTCGTAGTCAGAGTCGGCAAATGGCACTGCTCCCCGACAACGGGGAAGTTACTCGACCTGAGGTGCAGGACCCTAACTCAGGGAGCGGGGAATGCCCAGGGGCACGGTGCAGAGAGGCTGCAGCCTCAGACCCAGCCAGCAAGAGAGAGCCGGTCCCCATTCCTGTCCCAGCTGCTGAGTTCCAGGCCGAGTTGCAGAAAGATCCCTCCTTGCGGAAGCACAGGGACCGGGCTGACCTTAGTGTGCTACAGACCATGAGGAGAGGTTGCAAGGAGAGGTTCCTGTGGAAGAAGGGGTTCCTGTACCGAGAATGGGCTCCCCCAGGGGAAGTAGAGTCATGGGGGATCAGGAGGCAGCTGGTGGTTCCCCAGAAGTTTCGCCACAAGCTGTTGTACCCGGCCCATGACATCCCTCTCGCAGGGCACCAGGGAATCCGGCGCACCAGGCAGAGGCTGCTACAGAACTTTTACTGGCCTGGGGTCTTTACCCATGTCCGACAGTACTGCCAATCCTGTGACCCCTGCCAGAGGGTGGGGAAGGCCCGGGACAAGGGGAAAGCGGCTTTGAGGCCTTTACCCATCATAGAAGAACCTTTCCAGAAGGTGGCCATGGACATAGTGGGACCTCTCAGCAAGACGACCCGGTCAGGGAAGAAATACATCCTGGTGGTGGTGGATTTTGCCACTCGCTACCCCGAGGCGGTGGCCTTGTCCTCTATCGAAGCAGACACAGTGGCAGATGCGCTGCTGACAATTTTCAGCCGGGCGGGGTTCCCCAAGGAGGTCTTAACGAACCAGGGGTCCAACTTCATGTCGGCCCTGCTCCGGTCCTTATGGCAGAAATGTGGGGTCCAGCACAACTGGGCCTCAGCGTATCACCCCCAGTCCAACGGGCTGGTAGAAAGGTTCAACGGGACGCTGAAGATGATGCTAAAAACATTTATGAACCAGCATCCGCAAGATTGGGACAAGTACTTACCTCACCTGCTGTTTGCGTACAGGGAGGTACCCCAGGAATCTACCGGGTTTTCACCTTTCGAACTGTTGTATGGAAGGCGGGTGAGGGGGCCCCTAGACCTGATGAGGGACGAAAGGGAGGGGAAGGCCGCTCCCGAGGGAGAGTCAGTGGTGGAGTATGTCCTGACCTTCTGGGAAAGACTGGCCGAGCTCATGGGCCTGGCCAGGGAGAATCTGGCCCGAGCCCAGAGGAGGCAGAAGGTCTGGTATGACCGCACAGCACAAGCCCGTGCCTTCGCCACCGGGGATCAGGTGATGGTTCTTATTCCCGTGAGGAGAAACAAACTCCAGGCCGCCTGGGAAGGGCCCTTCAAGGTTATCAAGCAACTGAATGAGGTAAACTATGTGGTGGAGCTGTCAAACCGGGCACATCACCGTCGGGTGTACCATGTGAACATGATGAAACCATACTATGACAGGGGGAATGTGGTGTTGGCCATGTGTGGACATTGGGAGGGGCAGGGAGATGACCCCTTAGTGGATCTATTCCCTGGGACAAAAGCTGGTTCCCCCCTGGAGGCGATTCCCCTCTCTGAGCAACTGACCCCGGGCCAGGACGCTGAGATCAGAGGGGTGCTGCATCTGTACCGACAGCTGTTTTCCAACCAGCCTGGACGCACTAATTTGACTGTCCACCGGGTAGAGACCGGGGCACACGCCCCTATAAGATGCTCTCCTTTTCGGGTCACTGGTAAAACTGCCCAGGATCTTGAAAGAGAGGTCAGGGACATGCTGGCTTTGGGGGTGATCCAGCCGTCTTCCAGCCCTTGGGCCTCGCCAGTGGTGCTAGTCCCCAAGAAGGATGGGTCAATCCGGTTCTGTGTGGACTATCGAAAGCTCAATGCCATCTCCGTATCTGATGCCTACCCTATGCCCAGGCCTGACGAGCTCCTAGACAAGCTAGGAGGTGCTCGGTACCTCACCACTATGGATCTTACTAAAGGCTACTGGCAAGTGCCGCTGGACGCAGATGCCAGGCTGAAATCGGCCTTTATCACCCCTCTGGGGCTCTATGAGTTTCTGACCCTGCCCTTCGGCCTCAAGGGAGCGCCGGCCACCTTCCAGCGCCTGGTGGATCAGCTACTAAGGGGGATGGAGAGTTTTGCCGTGGCGTATATTGACGACATCTGCGTCTTCAGCCAGACCTGGGAGGACCACATGTCCCAGGTTAAACAAGTCCTAGACCGACTCCGAAAGGCTGGGTTAACAGTAAAGGCTGAGAAGTGCAAGGTGGGGATGGCTGAAGTATCTTACCTGGGCCATCGGGTGGGGAGCGGCTGCCTGAAGCCGGAACCAGCCAAGGTGGAGGTGATCAGAGACTGGCCTGCTCCCCAAACCAAAAAGCAGGTCCAGGCCTTTATTGGGATGGCGGGGTACTATCGAAGGTTCGTGCCCCACTTTAGTGCCATAGCCGGCCCCATCACTGAACTGTGCAAAAAGGGGAAGCCAGACAAGGGGATCTGGACAGAGCAGTGCCAGGAGGCTTTCCGGGCGCTGAAGGAGGCTCTGGTTAGTGGCCCAGTTCTGGCAAACCCAGATTTTGACAAACCCTTTATGGTGTTCACCGATGCCTCAGACACGGGACTGGGGGCAGTGTTAATGCAGGAGGATGAAAAGGGGGAGAAACACCCCATCGTGTACCTGAGTAAGAAGCTGCTACCCCGGGAACAAAGCTATGCGGCCATAGAGAAGGAATGCCTGGCCATGGTGTGGGCCCTTAAGAAACTAGAGCCATATCTCTTTGGGCTACACTTCACCATGTACACTGACCACTCTCCCCTGACCTGGCTGCACCAGATGAAAGGAGCCAACGCCAAGCTCCTGAGATGGAGCCTGCTCCTGCAGGACTATGACATGGACGTGGTCCATGTGAAGGGAAGTGCCAACCTGAGAGCGGATGCGTTGTCCCGGAGAGTGGGCCCTGAACTTCCCCAGGTCACTGGGCAGAGTGACCCCGCTCAGTTCAGTCTCGAAGGGGGGAGAGATGTCATGCAGTAGAGACTGTCTGTGTGGGGAGTGGGAGAGCAGGGGAGGACTTTAGGGGATGGACGATGCCAGGGCCTGTAACCTGAGCTAGGTAAGGGAGGGGAAAGGTCAACACCTTTGCCCGGGAAGGGGGACAAAGGAAGGGAGTGGCAGGAGGGAAGCAGTTTGAGTTTGGGCTTGGGGCTGTGTGGGCGGAATTCAGGGTATCCTAGCTAGGATCCCAGCACCTTGAAAGCCCAGAAGGACTCGATGGAGGGGTCCTGACTGTGCCTGCAAGCTCTGCTGTAACCTGTGTTCCTGTTGTCCAATAAACCTTCTGTTTTACTGGCTGGCTAAGAGTCACTGTGGGTCCCAGGAAGAGGGGTGCAGGGCCGGACTCCCCCACACTCCGTGACAATGGTGAAACGCTTGGAAGTCATATATGTTTAATTAAGCGGGTTGCTTTTTTCCCAGGGGATCTGGAGTGTGTCACTGAATCTCGTGTTTCCTCTTTCTGCAGTATCATGTTGAGAGAAAACATTAAGAAGCTGTCTTTGACCACTCTGTTTTCATTTTCGTCTGTTCTGCCTTTTCTTTCCATTTACAGGGAGTTCAGCTGGGGGAACCTCGTTGCTCTGAGTTAATCTGGCCTCACTGCGCTGCTCAGAATCTGCTTCCCCTTTTTGTCCGGTCCCTGCTCTGCTCTGTGTCACTGTGTATCTCCTGGCGCAGTAATAGGTGCCGCTGTCTCCGGCTTCCATGCCTCTCATTTCCAAATACACCTCTCTTTTAGAGGTGTCCCTGGAGATGGTCAGTCGGGTTTTGAGGGACTCGTGGTAGCGTTTGTCATCATCCCAATACACAAGGCACAACCACTCCAGGCCTTTCCCCGGGGGCTGCCGAACCCAGCTCACTGCATACCTGCTAGATGTGAGAGAGAATCCAGACACGGAGCAGGTCAGTCTCAGGGGCTGTGAGGGCTTCACCTGGGCTGCTCCGGTCTGCAGCAGTGTAACCTGGGAGCGGACACCTGCAAAGAGCACGGAGAAATCTCACTCAGAGAAATGACAGCAGCCGGATCGGTAGAGAGGGGAGCCTGCTCTCTCCTATCGTACTTACATGCTGCAATAACAAAGAGAAGCAGAGAGAGAAGCAAAGTTTTCATCTTCCCTCCTGGAAATCAGCTAGGAACAGGCATGAAGACCCAAAGGGAGTGACACAGATTTGACTTTTTAAGGGACCTGCTGAAATAAAGAACGGAAATATTCTGTTCTTAAGAGGAAGCAAAATATTAATTTGCATACCCCGCCCTCTTATGCAAAGCACGGGTAAATTAGTTCTCTCCGTAATCCTCATAAATTTGGCACCTGCCTAGTAGTCATCAGTTAATGGCTCATGTGGATGAGACACATTGTTATTGAGGTGTGTCCTAGAAACCAGAAGCAAGTCCACTGCCCCATTGTGCTAGGCGCTGCACAGATACATAGTCAAAGCGAGTCAGTCCCCTGGTAAGGTGCTGCATCTTTAACCCGTATATGAATGTGAGACGCCTGGACACGTGGGTGAGTGAACTGTAGGGACACAACTTACGATTTTTGTTATTACCAGAAATGTCTATTAGGATCATCTAGTCTGTCCTTCAGCATAGCATGCGCCGTGGTGATGCTGACGATGCTACCGAGCGAAGCAGTCCGGTCTGTTAGATTGGTGCATTAGGCCGGGACTCAGGAGACTTGGATTCGATTCCTGGCTTTGCCCTGGTCTGCTGGGTGACAGTGGGCAGGTCCCATCTCCTCCTTGTACCTCAGTTTCCCCATCTGTAATAAATGATACTTACCTCTCCTTAAACAGAGCATTTAGATCTGATGAAAAGCAGCTATTACCACTGCTAGGAAGAGAAATGTCCGCGGTGTTTGCCTGAGCACAACTGTAAGGAATGTGCACCCAGTAACCTGCTGTCATTTGTAACTTGCTCTAGACAAATGTGGAGGAGGATCAAAAGTGAAGGGTGAAGAAATTTAGGAAAACGTACTAGAGACCTGAGCACCCAAACAATTCAGTCTGGGACATGCCAATGATCTGGCTCCCAAACCTCTTGTGAGAGAACATTGACCTCATAGACTGATAGACTTTAGGGTCAGAAGGGACCAATATGATCATCTAGTTTGACCTCCTGCACAAAGCAGGCCACAGAACCCTACCCATTCACTTCTATAACAAACCCCCAACCTATGTCTGAGTTATTGAAGTCTTCAAAATGTGGTTTGAAGACCTCAAGCTGCAGAGAATCCACCAGCAAGTGACCCATGCCCCACGCTGCAGAGGAAGGCGAAAAACTTCCAGGGCCTCTGCCAATCTGCCCTGGAGGAAAATTCCTTCCCGACCCCAAATATGGCGATCAGCTAAACCCTGAGCATGTGGGCAAGACTCACCAGCCAGCACTCAGGAAAGAATTCTCTGCAGTAACTCAGATCCCATCCCATCTAACATCCCATCACAGACCACTGGGCATACTTACCTGCTGATGATCAAAGATCAATTGCCAAAATTAAGCTATCCCATCATACCATCCCTTCCATAAACTTATCAAGCTTAGTACTAAAGCCAGATATGTCTTTTGCCCCACTACTCCGCTTGGAAGGCTGTTCCAGAACTTCACTCCTCTAATGATTAGAAACCTTCGTCTAATTTCAAGTCTAAACTTCCTAGTGTCCAGTTTATACCCATTTGTTCTTGTGTCTACATTGGTAGTAAGCTTAAATAATTCCTCTCCCTCCCTAATATTAATCCCTCTGATATATTTATAAAGAGCAAGCATATCCCCCCTCAGCCTTCTTTTGGTTAGGCTAAACAAGCCAAGCTCTTTGAGTCTCCTTTCATAAGGCAGGTTTTCCATTCCTCGGATCATCCTAGTAGCCCGTCTCTGAACCTGTTCCAGTTTGAATTCATCCTTCTTAAACATGAGAGACCAGAACTGCACGCAGTATTCCAGATGAGGTCTCACCAGCGCCTTATACAAAGGTACTAACGCCTCCTTATCTTTACTGGAAATACCTCGCCTGATGCATCCTAAAACCGCATTAGCTTTTTTAACGGCCATATCACATTGGCGGCTCATAGTCATCCTGTGATCTACCAATACTCCAAGGTCCCTCTCCTCTTCTGTTGCTTCCAACTGATGTGTCCCCAATGTATAACTAAAATTCTTATTATTAATCCCTAAATGCATGACCTTGCACTTTTCACTATTAAATTTCATCCTATTACTATTAGCCCAGTTTACAAGGTCATCCAGATCTTCCTGTATGATATGCTGGTCCTTCTCTGTGTTAGCAATACCTCCCAGATTTGTGTCATCTGCAAACTTTATTAGCACATTCCCGCTTTTTGTGCCAAGGTCAGTAATAAAAAGGTTAAATAAGCTTGGTCCCAAAACTGATCTTTGAGGAACTCCACTAGTAACCTCCTTCCAGCCTGACAGTTCACCTTTCAGTACGACCCATTGGAGTCTCCCCTTTAACCAGTTCCTTATCCACCTTTCAATTTTCATATTGATCCCCATCTTTTCCAATTTAACTAATAATTCCCCATGTGGAACCGTGTCAAATGCCTTACTGAAATCTAGGTAAATTAGATCTACTGCATTTCCTTTGTCTAAATAATCTGTCACCTTCTCAAAGAAGGAGATCAGGTTGGTTTGGCACGATCTACCTTTAGTAAAACCATGTTGTAATTTGTCCCAATTACCATTGACCTCAATGTCCTTAACTACTTTCTCCTTCAAATTTTTTCCCAAGACCTTACATACTACAGATGTCAAACTAACAGGCCTATAGTTACTCGGATCATCTTTTTTCCCCTTTCTTAAAGATAGGAACTATGTTAGAATTCTCCAGTCATACGGTACAACCCCTGAGTTTACCGATTCATTAAAAATTCTTGCTAATAGGCTTACAATTTCATGCGCCAGTTCCTTTAATATTCTTGGATGAAGATTATCTGGGCCCTCCGATTTTGTCCCATTAAGTTGTTCAAGTTTGGCTTCTACCTCAGATGTGATAATATCCACCTCCATATCCTCATTCCCGTTTGTCATCCTTCCATTATCCCTAGGCTCCTCATTAGCCTTATTAAAGACTTATTTCCAGATATGGTTGGAGCATAATTTTTTTTCTTTTTCTTTCTTTCTTTCTTTCTTTCTTTCTTTCTTTCTTTCTTTCTTTCTTTCTTTCTTTCTTTCTACCAGTCATGCAGTAAAGACTTGTTTTATTCGATTATTTCATGGTAAAAAAAAAAACAAAAACCAACAGTTGTATACCTCAAATCACGCTGGTTGCTTTTTCCAGGATATGTGGTGTGTTTCACTGAATCTCGCCATTCCTCTTCCTGAGTTCTCCCTGTAGTCCTCATATATAAGACGCTGCGCCACGGGTTAATGGATCATGTGGAGGGTGATATGGCTTAGAAATCCAAAGGAAGTGATAACTCTGAGTGCTCGAGAGACGTGACCCAGCATCCTTCAGCATTCTGTAGGAAAGGTGGACTTGGTCCCCCGTGAATAAGGGTGGATGGATTTGATGGCTTTTCCACACCTACTTTTCCATGGTTGCAGGATCCCATGATTCTTGGTCCCATCTAGATCAGCTGGATTTCAGAAATGACATCTGCGGGGGAACTAAAGATTGTTAAAACCCAGGCAGACTCTGAAGAGCTACAAAAGAATATTTGAAAACTGGGTGACTGGGCAACAAAATGGCAGGTGAAATTTAATGTTGATTTCTTCAAAGTAATGCATGTTGGAAAGCACAATCCCAACTATACATACAGAATGATGAGGTCTGAATTAACTGTTACTCTTCAAGAAAGAGATCTTGGAGTCATTGTGAATAGTTCTCTGAAAACATCCTCTCAATGTGCAGTAAGAGTCAAAAAAGGAACAGAATGCTGGGAATAATTAAGAAAGGGATTGAAAATAGGACAGAAAATATCATGTTGCCTCTATATAAATCCATGGTAAGCCCATATCTTGAATACTGTGTGCAGATGTGATCTCCCTATCTTAAAAAAAATATATTGGAATTGGAAAAGGTTCAGAAAAGGGCAACAAAAATGACTAGGGGTATGGAACAGCTTCTGTATGAGGAGAGATTAATAAAACTGGAACTTTTCAGGTTAGAAAAGAGACGGCTAAGGGGAGATATGTTTGAGGTCTATAAAATCATGACTGGTGTAGAGAAAGTAGATAAGGACATCCTGTTTACTACTTCTCATAACACAAGAATTAGGGTCACCAACTGAAATTAATAGGCAACAGGATTAAAACGAACAAAAGGAAGTATTTTTTCACACAACACACAGTCAATCTGTGGAACTCTTTGCCAGAGGATGTTGTGAAGGCCAAGACTATAACAGGGTTAAAAAAAGAACTAGATAAATTCATGAAGGATAGGTCTGTCAATGGCTATTAGCCAGGACGGGCAGGAATGGTGTCTCTAGCCTCAATTTGCCAGAAGCTGGGAATGGGCAACAGGGGTTGGATCACTCAATGGTTACCTGTTCTGTTCATTCTCTCTGAGGACCTGGCACTGGCCACTGTCAGAAAATAGGATACCGGGCTAGATGGACCTTTGGTTTGACCCAGTAGGACCATTCTTATGGAATAAAAGAGAAAATACATGAATGCGAGACAGAGTTATAAAGAGAAATGATTCATTCCCTGCTGAAGGAAAGTCCAATAGAAGATAAAAGTCTATATGGATTTCATATTTATTTGCAGATATTATGGAAGACTTTGTGAAGGAGATATCCCTGTATGAATATTGGTGCGTCTAGAATCAGAGCTTTGTATTTAAACAGGGACCGATAGAGGCAGGGCCATACAGGTCGGTTTGACCGAACCGGGGGTGGGGGGAGAGGTGAAAGTGGCTGACAAGATTTCAGGTTAAAAGAGGGTATGCTCTCAGGGACTTGTCCTCGTTTAACAACAGAAGGAGAAAATACATTCCAGATTTGAAGGACTCTAGGCCCAGTGGGTTCGGGGGGAGGGGGATATAACATAACACCTCCACGGGAGTTAGGTGGCTAACTCAGGAGCTTTTGAAAATACCACTGGGTGTCTCTCTTCATCTTTGAGCACCTCCATATATTTGAAAATCTGGTCCATGGTCTTCAACATTATATATAAATGCAAGCATCTTTACTGCAAATGTTTTCCTGAAACTATTATTTTTGTAATTGAAAATGGATATAGGGGAATCCCTTCCTACACAATTTACCGGTGGAACTCCTTGTCACATGATATCATTAGGGCCAAGATTTTTTTTTAATGAATATTACTTTTCTCATTAGATTGTGTCCATCTACAAACTCAGAAGACAGGCTGTTTCTCCTGTCGTTCACACCCTGTGTGAGGAGTAATTCTATTGGCGATAATGTGGCTTACTGTGCTTTCACTCTATTACTTTTTATATCTCCTAGTATAACAGGTGTAATGAATAATCGGAGTCACATAGAGGGTTATACTTTTTATAGGAAGTCCTAGATATATTGAATACATATGTTACTGTGGCTTTTTCTTTTGGAGAACGCAGACATATATTTCACCACCTGGAAGGAATACAATTTGTGTGCATGTGTATTTTGAACACAGTTAAGATCCTTATAATATTATTTTAAGAGTAGAATTTCTCCTAATTAAGATGCCCACATCTCTCAAAGAACTCAATGGGAACTGATTTATTGCTGGAGTCACTAATTCGTTCCCCTTCCATTGCAAATTGTAGATGACCAGACATGGGAAAAGGCCACGGAGAATGAGGTCTAGAGTCCCCGCGGTGTTACCAGTGTAACAGTAGCCAGAACCTCACTGTGGTGTGGAAAACCCGCTTCTCCTTTACCTATCAGTTCTGGCTCTGCTCTGTCTCACTGTGGTCTCTCCCGGAGCAGTAATAGGTGGCGGTGTCTGCAGCTGTCAGCGAGCGGACAGGGAGAACTGTCTGCAGGGAGAACTGGTTCTTGGTAGTGTCTTGTGGGATGGTCACTCGGCTCTGCACAGAGCCGGGGTGCTCACTGTTCCACCGGCCAGACCTGTACCATGTGCATCCCATCCATTCCGGCCGCTTCCCCGCCGGCTGCCGGACCCAGTCCCAGGTGGCGCTGGTGGTAGAAACCGAGTCTCCGGAGATGGTACAAGTGAGTGTCAGGGACTCCCCAGGTTTCACTGTTCCCGGGCCCGTTTCCCGCAGCTGCACTTGGGAGAGGACACCTGGGAAGGAAACACAGAAATGAATCAGTGAGCCAGGCCCCTGTCCCCTGGGAGCCGGAACATGAGAAAATTAAACACTCTGAGACCACGCCTAAGGGAGTGAGGCACCCCACTGCCACTGAATTGCATTGGGATCCAGGCATCTCATTCCCTTAGGCTGCCTTGAGCATCCTCTCTTCTGCAGGCGCTGCAGCAAGGAACCCTCCTGATCCCCAATAGACACGTACCTGAAGGGTCCTCCAGCATGAACAGGAAAATCAGCAGCAGGTGCATCTTAAGTGAAGGTTCAAACTGTTCCCAGCAGCCAAGACCGGACAGTTCTGTGTCTGTGGGGGAAACTGAGGCTCCTCCAATCAAGGGTTTGTATTTAAAGTGGAACCCTCCGGACAGGGATTTGCATGGGGGTTTCCCAGACTTTATATAAAAGATGACAGGGTGTGAGCTCTGTCTACACATGGAGGAATCTCTCCTTGGAATGCCTCCTACCCCCCCCCCCCCGCGACAGTGAGTTCAGCTCAGCGAAATGCAAAACCACCCAAGGTATTTGGACACCCAATCTCAGGTTAAATAAATTGGATTTGGTCATCTAACACTCTTAAAGGACTTAGAAATTCTTAGTCAAATGTAAGTGCAGGACAGCGCCTTCTTTGGAATGAAGGAATATCTGGAAAAGAGAAATTATACCCCTTCTCCTGTGGTTTGGCTGGGATTTCAAAAGAGCCCCAGGGAATTAAGAACCCAAATGGCATCGAAATTCAATAGGATCTGGGCCTTTAACCCTCTCGCCTCATCTTTTAAATCCTATCCCGTGTTCGGTAGAGATTTATCATATTGGTAGCAAATGCACTGCATTTGCTGTGCAGTCAGAGATACATTTATAGCGAATAAGGGTTTTATTACAGTGCATTGAGTTAAATGAGAGTCTTTCGGCTGATGTTAGCCGTGCTCTGGATGAGATTAGTTAGTGTATTTATGTCTCCTGCCCTCAGAAGACAGTAACTGAGAATATCTTCCCCTCCCCGTCATATCGTATCCCCTGTGTTCTCTGCCAGGACTTTCTTGAAGAAATGACCCAGGCTCATATTCTGGATAATATCTGGGTGGTGAATGTTTATTTTTGGCAACTCTTTGCAAGAAAGTATTTTCGAACATAAATTACATTTCTGATCCTTGGTGCCACTTGAGTCACTGTCACTTCCCATTGTCACTTTGTTCTAACACCAGCAACAGAATAATCCTCCTCGATATTTACACTGCTGTCAGTCTGAGCAATTCAGTGGCCTCTGTTCATCTTTGTCGCTGTCCTTGTGAAGTTTCCCATTGTTCGTTTTCTTGCTGTTAATACAGCATCCAACCATGAACTAAGTATTTTGTCAAACATATATGAAGAATCTATCTATCTATCTATCTATCTACATAGTGCCTGGGGCAGAAAGCCACGGGGCGGGAGGGGCGGGGGGCGCTCTGCCGGTCGCCGAGAGGGCGGCAGGCAGGTTGCCTTCAGCGGCTTGCCTGCGGAGGGTCCGCTGGTCCCGCGGCTTCAGTGGACCTTCTGGGAGGTTCCTGGACCCTCCGCAGGCAAACCGCGGAAGGCTGCCTGCCTGCAGTGCTTGGTGTGGCCAAATGCCTAGAGCTGCCCCTGCCCCCCGTGTCATAGCATTCTCTCCCAGTTCTGAACCTTAGAGTTCAGAAAATGAGATACTAACACCTGAATTCTCTAAGCTTAATTACCAGCTTAGATCTGATAGCACTGCCACCACCCAAATTTACAGTGATATGGGGCACTCTGACCTCCCCAACCTTCCCTGGGGATCCCAAGAACCCAGATCCCTTGGGTTCTTAAAACCAGGAGAAATAAGCCATTCCTCCACCTTTCCCCCTCCCAGAATTTCCCTCCCTGGGCTATCCATAGAGATACTGATCCAACCTCTTAAATTACCATACAGAGAAGCATCTCCCTTCCCTTCCACAAAGAGGCAAACAGATTCAAGGAAAACAGAGAGATTCTACCTCTCCTCTCTCCCATCTCCCCCACCTCCTGGTGAGTTATCCCAATCCCCTGGGATAAAACAAGGGAAACAAGAAAAAAATCAATCAGGTTCTCTAAAAAGAAATCTTTTAATAAAAGAAAGGAAAAAGTAAAGAATTATCTCTGTAACTTCAAGATGTAAATATACAGGGTCCCATAGCTTACAGACACCAGAAAGAAACTTTCCCCCCAGGACCAATACAAATTAAAATATTCCCAGCAACTACACATATAAAAGTTAACCAGCCAGATCTACAATTGCAAATAGAGTAAAACAGTCAAAAAGCCTAAACTGCTTTTCTAACTTTGTACTTACACAATTGGAACAGAAGATTAGAGAGCCTGTGGGTAGGTGTGATACTCTCAAAAGCCCCGAGAGAACAAAGCAAAACCCAAAACTACAAACAAAGGCTTCCCTCCCTTGAGATTTGAAAGTATCTTGTTTCCTGATTGGTCCTCTGTCAGGTGTCCAGTTCCCTGCTTATAACCCTTTAGGGGTATAAGAGACATTAACCCTTAACAATCTGTTTATGACACCCCCTCACCTCTTTCACTCTTTCTCCCTCCACGTACGTCCCATCTATGTATATGTATTGCTCGATCACTCTTTTTAGTCTGGCTTTCCTTCTTTCATAGAACAACATTCATACTTTATAAACTCGGTGCAAAGACAGGTGTTTCTGGTCTGAAGAAGATATTATAGTTACCATGGAGTTTTCCTCCGTTATATTACAGAAGAAAGGAACACACTTGCCCTGTGCACAAGGGATATGCTTGTGGTGAAGTTCCCATGCTATACATATATTATATTTTGTCAGGGTTGCATATAAAAAAAATTAAAACCCTGGGGGTCCTGATTCTAACCCCTCTCAGGCCTGTGCGCTATGCCAGTGTAGACAGCTGTATCATGCCAATCTAACGTGACTACAGGGTCGATCAGATAGAGAAGGAGAACCTCAGCTCCCCGCACCCAAGATCCAGAGCGTTAGTAGCTCTCCGCACGCACTGTGAAAACCGCTTCCCTGTTTTGTATTGGCCTCTGCTGCACCGCGTCACTGTGCATCCTGGAGTGTGCGTGTGTATCCCCCGGGCACAGTAATAGGTGGCGGTGTCTGCAGCTTCCGCGCGTGCAGCTGCAGGGAGAATTGGCTCTCGGAAGCTCTTGGCTGATGGTCAGTTGGCTCTGCAGAGCTCCGGCCTAGTTCGTGGGCCGGCTGCCGGCTGAATGCCAGATGTTCTGCATCTACTGCAGCCCTGCCCCCGCCCGACGCCAGGTCCTGTTCCAGCTCGATCCGGCGGGAGACAGCGAGCTCCCAGACAGGGTGCAGGCAGGGCTGGCGCTTCCATTTAGGAGACCTAGGCCATTGCCTAGGGCACCAGGATTTGGGGGGGCTGCATTTTGCCATCCTTGGCGGCAATTAGGAGGCGAGGGGTCCTTCCGCGCTCTGAGACTTCGGTGGAAATTCTAGGACGAGTCCTTCACTCGCTCCGGGACCCGCCACGGAACTGCCCCGAAGACCGGGAGCATGGAAGGACCCCCCACCTCCCCCCGCAGAATTGCCGCCAATGACGGGGAGCTCAGAAGGACCCCCGCCTAGGGCGCCAAAAACCCTGGCACCACTCCTGGATGCAGGTGAGGGTGAGGGGCTCCCCGGACTTAACCGCTCCAGGACCCGACTGCTGCAGCTGCCCTTGGGCCAGGACACCTGGAAGGGAAAACACACGGATCTGCCAGCCAGGCTTTTGTCCCCTGGCAGAGGAGAATGTGTGGCAATAAAACACCTGAGGAGTGAGCCTAAGGGAGTTGGGCACCCCGCTGCCACTGAAATCCATTGGGATGTCTGCACCTCATTCCCTTGGACTGCCTTTAAAGCCCCCGCCTCTAAAATGGTCCCAGCAGTAAAATCTATCAGAGACACTCACACATGGAGGTTTCTGGCATGAAAAAAAAATAGCAGCAAATTCACAGTGTCAGATGTGAGTGTTTCTGGTCAGACAAGAATGGGCAGTTCGGGAGCGGGAGGGTCCCAGATCAGGGGTTTCTGTTTAAACAGGAACCAGGGGCAGGGATTTGCATGCGGGTTTTGCACTGTAGGTAGAAGAATGGCGCTGAGGCTGCTGGGTGAGGCGGTGTTTCTGGTTGGGAGATGCTTCCCCCTCGCGGAAGGATCGGGAATCGCTCGCAGGTTATAGGATATTCTAGATTATTTCTTAGGATGTTTGTTCAGGGTTTGGCCGGTGCTGGTATTCCCTCGCCTTTACTCTATGGTGCACCGCATGTATCTATATTTCCTGATTGTCACCCCTGTTTGTAGAGAGGAATCCAAATCCTGTATTGCTTCATTCTGCTGCACAGACCCTGAGGAAACCGAATTAAATTCTGCCTGGCCAGTAGAAGAGGTTCCCTTGGGATAGCTGAGAAAATCTCTTTTATACCAGAGCAGTCAGAGGGACCAGTACTTATTTCTCCTGCCTCCTTCCCGCCCTAAGCAACTCCCAGCAGGGTCAGCCTATAGATTCCTGGTTCGCCTTCTTTGCACATTTTCCTACCACTGGTTTGCTTGGCATTAATATAGCAGCAGAAAGTGCATTGTGCAATTCATATCACAAATACTATCTATCTATCTATCTATCTATCTATCCCCATCCACCCCTCTATCTATCTATCTATCTAGCCTCATCCACCCCATCTATCTATCTAGCTATCTATCTCCATCCACTCCTCTATCTATCTATCTATCTAGCTATCTATCCCCATCCACCCCATCTATCTATCTAGCTATCTATCCCCATCCACCCCATCTATCTATCTAGCTATCTATCCCCATCCACCCCATCTATCTATCTATCCCCATCCACCCCTCTATCTATCTATCTAGCCTCATCCACTCCATCTATCTATCTATCCCCATCCACCCCTCTATCTATCTATCTATCTATCTGTCTATCTATCCCCATCCACCCCTCTATCTATCTATCTATCCTTATCCACCCCATCTATCTATCTATCTAGCTATCTATCCCCATCCACCCCATCTATCTATCTAGCTATCTATCCCCATCCACCCCCTCTATCTATCTATCTATCCCCATCCACCCCTCTATCTATCTATCTATCTATCTGTCCAGGCAAGTGGCTAATGAAGTTTTACAGTGACATGTGATCATGTCACCTGAACTGGAATCCATCTTTAAAATGGTGGTTTTCCATTTAGAAGGAGAGGTGGGAACCCACAGAGGGACAAAGGATTCCTGCCTTGAGCACAAGCTAGATAAGGGAGTGAGGCAGAACAAAGTGGTCTGCAGTCACGAGAAATCCCCTAGCTGTCTGAGCTGGAACAAGAACTGAACCGGGAAAGGATTGGGCCCAGACTAGAAGGAGGCTAGTCTGTCAAAAACGTTTATTGGAACATCTCTGAGGGTGAAATTTAACTGCACTGTTTCCTACTGTATTAGGCTTAGTCTGTGTGTTTTATTTTGTTTGTTTATTTATTTTGTTCTGTCTGTTATTACTTGGAATCACTTAAATCCTACTTTTTATATTTAATAAAATCACTTTTGTTTATTAGTAAACCCAGAGTAAGTGATTAATACCTGGAGGGAGCAGATACCTGTGCATATCTCTCTATCGGTGATATAGAGGGTGAGCAATTTATGAGTTTACCCCGTATAATCTTTACATAGGGTAAAATGGATTTATTTGGGGGGTTGAACCCCATTGGGAGCTAGGTGTCTGGGTGTTGGAGACAGGAGCACTTCCTAAGACAGGGGAGGGCAAACTGTTTGGCCCTAGGGCCACACTGGGGTTGCAAAACTATATGGAGGGCCAGATAGGAAAGGCTGTGCCTCCACAAACAGCCCCCTCCCACTTCCCACCCCCTGACTGCCCCCATCAGAACCTCCTACCCATACAACCCCCCCTGCTCCTTGTCCCCTAACTGCACCCTCCCGGGACCCTCCCCTTGCACAGTAATACATGGCTGTGTCCTCCGCTTTCAAGCCGGTCATTTGCAGGTAGAAGCTGGCGCTGTCCTTGGAGGCTGTGAATCGCCCCTGAATGGAGGAGGAGTAGTAATTTGTGACTGAAGATTGGCGATAGCGAACCAGCCACTCCAGACCCTTTCCTGGCTGCTGCCTGATCCAACCCACCCACCGTCGTTAGGATCAAATCCGCTCAAGGCGCATTTCAGCTGAGTGGATTCCTGGGGCTGCTTCACTTCGGGATCGGACTGGGTCAGAACAACCTGCAAACGGGCCCCTGAAGAGGGGGGAGGAGGGAGGAGAGAAAACAGAGAAGGAACCAGTCAAATTTAATACATTCTCCGTCAATACTCGGGAGGCAAAGAAATACATAAAAACGTATTTACAATATAACTACATTTAGGCCAAAATATAACATGATCCTGCATCTCCAGTGTGTTCAGCTGGAGAAAATACCTGCCTGTCATGGGGCGTGGGGGAGTCTGGCCCTGCACCCCTCTTCCTGGGACCCACAGTGACTCTTAGCCAGCCAGTAAAACAGAAGGTTTATTGGACAACAGGAACACAGGTTACAGCAGAGCTTGCAGGTACAGTCAGGACCCCTCCACCGAGTCCTTCTGGGCTTTCAGGGTGCTTGGATCCTAGCTAGGATACCCTGAATTCCGCCCATCCAGCCCCAAGCCCAAACTCAAACTGCTTCCCTCCTGCCACCCCCTTCCTTTCTCCTTCCCGGGCAAAGGTGTTGTCCTTTCCCCTCCCTTACCTAGCTCAGGTTACAAGTCCTGGTATCGTCCATCCCCTAAAGTCCTCCCCTGCTCTCTCACTCCCCACACAGACAGCCCCTACTGCATCACACTGCCAAAGCCGCTAAAATGAAAAGTAAGTGAAGCCAATGTCTCATTTTCCCGGATGTTGGAAAAGAAAGTTCTCTAGGAGGTTGACTGGTAACTGCACAGACCCAGGGGGCTGCGGATTGTCTCTCCCGGGGCAGCCTGGGCAGAGAGAGGGGCAGATTTAAACAGGAAACCGACACCCCTATTTACATATCCTGTTCCTTATAAAGAGAGACAAACTTCCCTTATGGCCCCGAATCACTTGCACAACGGTTGAGAGGGGGGGATCCAGACTAAATCTTTCCCTATGTTTGTACAGCGCCTAGCACACTGTGGTGGGATCCTGATTCTACTTTGCCTTCGGGGACAAATCTACAGCTGGCCACTCCAAAACTACCACTTTTGTAAGCTAATAGCTATGAGTAGAACAGAGGAGGGGCTCTGCTCATGGGGGTCTTTGCAGATGAAGGTAGTTGAGGGGGATATTAGGGGGTAAATACGGAGTGCAGGGGAATAAGCCCTGCTGTGAGAGTCTCTGTGAGGTGGGGATGGCAGTGGGAGGACAGGGCGGTAGGGATAAGGTGTCTGTGGGGTGGCAGTGAACAGGTGTGGAGGTGTCAGGCAGAGGTCGGAAACGGAAAGTTTTTCCTTTGTATCAGTTTTATAATAAGGGGAATGGGGAAATGTACGGATGAGTCTGTAGGGATGGGGGATACAATCGATTCCAAGAAATCAGGGAGAGCAGTATTTAAAACTGAGTCCTCTGGGTGCTGATTTCTGCGGGAATAGGGGTCTGGGCACCTCAGCCAGGGCTAGCTGATATTAGAATATTGTGGCCCTGCTTGAACAAATTCCCAGTAATTGTGGGCGGGGGGCGTTGTTCCTGGGATAGGCTACTAGGCTGCTTTAAAACATCTGAGGCCCCTTGGGGGAGCAGAGTGTTTTAGTAAGGGGTGAATGGAGGGGGAAGAGAAGCTCCCTTTCATTAAAAAAATATTATCTGTCTGTGAGGAGTTGTAGCTAATCACTTGGATTCAGTAGTCAATTAACTGAAAGGAATGGGATTAAATAACATCCATGGGTTCCTGGAGTTGTGTCTTTTCTCCCAATTCAGTTTATTGTAGACTAGACAGACCCTGAGAGAGAAATATTTGACTCAGCTCAGACAGTCTTTCAGCCACGATTTGGGGGGTTGGTAGCTCAGCCAGAGGGTAGGGGTCTGTTACAGGAGGAGGTGGGGGAGGTTCTGTGGCCTGTGACATGCAGGAGGTCAGACTAGACAACCAGGATGGTCCGTTCTAACCTAGAAGTCTGTGAGTCTCCCCTCGCTGTGTATCTGTCACTCAGTAATCCGGGGCAGGGTCCTCAGGTCTCTCGGGCTGCTCATCTATCAGCACAGCAGATGGTTGGGGTTGTCCCTGGAGATGGTGCATCGCCCCTTAGCCCGATGGGTGTAATACACACAGCACAGCACCCCCATCAGAAGTCACAGCAGCGACACACTGTAGCCCTACCCGGGAGGCTGAGCACTTGGAGGCTGTTTGTTCTGAATCAATTTGCCGTTCTGCCAACAGCAGGCTTTGTCATCCCGTTACCAGAACGCCTGGGTTCTAGTTCTTCCCGGCTACAGAAGGAATCTAGGAATCGGGGGGTTCCCCTGGACGAGGAGAGACAATTGACCAGAGCAGGAAATCGGGATTTAGGACGCCAGGGTTCTATTCTCACTCTCCGGAGTTTTGATTTTGGCGTGATCCGAGGTTTAGTTCAGAAGTTCTTGTGAACTGCTTTACAAGGGGTTGGGGTTGGGGGTGGGGTGGGAAGAATGCATTTAGGAAAGTCTTTGATCCTTGATCTCACAATGGTTCATTTGAGTTTAATGAACAGGATGTAACCGCTTCTTACGGAAGCCTCCTTCGTTTGAAGTCGCAGGGGTACATGCAATGCAACTGTTTGCTGTCCGGGTACACCAGGGTGCACATAAGTGAAAGCAGTTTGGGCAACATCCTACAAACATTCCGTGAAGTCCAAACACGAACCCCATTCTGATGCACTTAGCCTCGAACAACCTCTGCTGTGATGGCGCTCGCAGGCGGGCAAAGGAGGCTGGCTCCAGCTATGCACTTGTGAGGCCTCGGGACCTTGGCATGAGCTGGCACTTGCTCTGCCAGCGTCACACTGGGCACCTTCGCTTCCGGACAGGGAGGGGAGAGAAGAATCTCTGACCGGGTCCCTGTGGGGTAAGACAAGCCAAGGAGCAATGTGGGAACCGGTCACATTAACCCCATTGTACATCAGCAAAAGATCCAGATCCACAGGGAGAGCCTGACCGTGGGACCAGGACTCGCCCCTGAATGGGGCTGACGGCAGCAGCGAGGAATGTCTGCGGCGCAGACCCAGTGGGCCTCTGTGAAGCAAAGGGGGAACGTCGCTGGGGAATGAAAGGGTTAAGCCTGGTGGCAGGTGTGAATTTCATTCCCCTGGAAGCGCGTTCTCAGTCCTGTGCCCAAAGCCCTGTTGTTTACGTGGCTGCTGCCCCCACGTGGCGCCCGCGGACTCTGCAGCCTGGGTTTTTGCAGGAGCATCAATAGGTTTGTGTGTCACTGTGTCTGTCGCACAGTAATAGCGGGCGGTGTCCTCGGGCTTCAGGCCGGTCATTTGCAGATACAGCTCACTCTTGGGATCATCCCTGGAGATGGTGAATCGGCCTTTCACTGAATCAAGGTAATATGTGCTACTCCCACCCGGGGTATATAATAGCGACCCATTCCAGTCCTTTGCCAGGAGCCTGGCGGACCCAATTCATGTAGGCGCTGCTGAAGGTGAAGCCGGAGGCTTTGCAGGAGAGGCGGAGAGAGTCTCCGGGCTTTTTCACATCCCCTCCGGACTCCACCAGCGCCTGGGACCGGACACCTGGGAATAAAGACAGGCCATAAATATCGGTATAAAAACAGCGGTAACACAATATTCTGCCAGGTATTCAGAGGAGGAAAATACCTTCCAAAGCGGCTACAGCGCAAATGAACAGAAGTAAAAATCCCATTTTCCCTGGTGCTGCAGGGGAAAGTTCTCAGGGACTGGCTGGTCACTGCACAGACCCAGGGGCTGCGGATTGTGTCTCCGGGTGCAGCCTGGGCAGAGAGAGGCACAGATTTAAACAGGAAAGTGTCTCCCTCATTTGCATGTCCCCGCTTTATAAGAGGCACACACTCCTGCTGCCAGTGATCTGAGTGACTCGCCCCAGGGCTCCAAGTGCAGGAGTCAGACTGTCCCGTCCTGTGTGTCTGTGCAGCGCCAGACACAGGGCGCTGGGATCCTCCTGACACTTTCGGACCCCTGGGAGGAATGACCAGCTCCCTGCAGTGACTGTATTTCCCCACCTGGGAACTGAGGGCCTGGCTACTGTGAGGTGATATTGGGGCTGGGGGACTCAGCTCTGGAGCCCCGTTCCAGGCGCATAGGGGCCATGCAATGTCCGGTCGGGGGGTCAGTGTCCGGGGAGGGGTCATGTCCCAGGGATCCACTGGGCTGGGCCACCCGCTGGAGAGGGAAGATTCCCCGTGGCACTGGGAGGGATTGGGGACGGAGGCCCCTTTCCCTTCCCGGCAGTGACCGGCTCCATTGAAATGATCCGTGACACTAGGGACGTGATCTGAGCAAGCCTGGCTCGTGCTTCGGGCCGGGTCTGGGGCCCGCCTGTGGGTGAGGTGGGAGAAGCTGGGGGGGGGGGGGGAGTCTGAGGGCAGAGTTAAGGTTTTGCAGTGGAGCCTCCCTGACATTAGTGGGCCGAGAGCGGCGTGTCTGGGAGATTTTCTTTAGGGCGGAGTCGAGGGAGGATTCAGGCTACAGAGAAGGAAGATGATTCTGCGCTGCTGATATTTATATTCGTGTTTCTGTTCCTGTTCCCAGTCACACGCCACTTTCCATTTACACTGGGATTTTAAACTCGGTGGGACTGAGGGAGGTTTTATGGTCTGTGTCTGCACCGTGCCTAGGACTATGGGAGCCTAGACTGTAATTTCAGGGCTGGGCTGTTGGTTTTTTGCAACCTCAAAGAAAAAGATTTTTGGCTGCCCCCAATCCCAGTCCTGGGCTTTCACACCCCCACCCTCTTGCCCTCCTCCACCCACACCCCCCTCCACCGGGCTCTCTCTTCCCTCCACCCCCTGCACCCCCTGCCACCCCAGCACTGGGTTCCCCCCTACCAGTGCTGACTCTGCCTGCTACCCTCTCGCCTCCAGCTGGTCCCGCGCTGGCAGGGTCTGGGTAAGCCCTCAGCCCAGGGTCCTTCCAGCCAGGGCTCCTGCCTCCAGGACCGTCCAGGACCCAGGAGAGCAGAGCCAGGGACCGCCCTGGCAGGGGGCTGAGCAGCTGGGCCAGGGCAGCCCCAGAGGGAGCGGAGTCCCGGAGAGCGGGACATGGGCCCTGCACGGCAGCTCCCCGCCCTCTATGGCCCCGCTCCTGCTGCTGCTTCTGGCCGCTCTGCCGCAGGCCCTGGGGGGCTTGGGCTGCCGCACTGGGGGGTGGTCACCCTGTGGCACCTGCAGGTGGCTACAAGTGCCGCACGGGGAGGCCCCCGACCCGAGTGTCCAGCCTGCCCGGCCCAGCCACAAGGTGTGGGAGCTGCTCCCCCTCGGGGTGAACCTCAGCAGCCCCAGGGCGCCCGGCGCACGACGTGGTGCTGCTGCTGCCAGGGCCGGCTCCACGGGCTTGGTTTTCTCGTACCTAGAGCCGGCTCTGGTCCAGCTCCAAATGGGGCAAGGGGCACTTGTCAGAGCGGTTTTATGCTGAGATCTGGCCAGGACCTCTGTGTGAAGTGTGCCAGAGCTGAACGGAATGCGCTGGGACACGGGACTCCTCCTGTCGGTGTGTTGGGTTGGGTTTGTTTTTAAATATAAAACCCGTTTTACTTTCCTACGAGGCAGGGAGCTGGTGCAATCCGTGGTGCATTAAATCGCTCTCAACGTCTGCATGGAAACAGCTTCTCCTTTCTGTACCAGTCTCTGCTTTGCTCCGTGTCACTGTGTCATTTCTCCTCCTGGAGCAATAATAGGTGGTGGTGTCTGCAGCTCTCAGCGAGCGGAGCTGCAGGGAGAACTGGCTCCTGGAGATGTCTGCGGAGATAGTGACTCAGCCTTGGAGAGATGGAGCGAAGCCTGTCTCCCCCTATTGTATGGGTACACATACCCCACCCACTCCATCCCCTTCCCGGGGGGCTGACGGAGCCAGTGCCAATGGTAATGCTGAGTAGTGATGGAGAACCCAGAGACAGCACAGCTCATGGTGAGGGTCTCTCCGGGCTTCTCCGCTCCTGGGCCGGACTGGACCAGCTGCACCTGAGAGAGGACACCTGGGGAAACAGGATAAAATACAAGGAAAGAATTAGCCACCAAAAGAATCCATGGGCCTGTTCCTAATGCCCCTGCTGCCCCATAGACACTCGCAGCTGGGGGTGGAGAACAGAGACAGGAAAAGCAGCAGAGATTTCATTCTTGTTTCGTACAATTAGGGAAACTCCCCAGCGGGCAGGACCTGGCAGTTCTGTGTCTGGGGGTGGGGAGAGACTGAGCCTCCTAGAACCGGGGGTTTGTATTTAAACAGGAACACCCCCCCCCCGGGCAGGGACTTGCATGCTGGTTCCCAGGGTGGGTATAAGAGCTGGCAGGGGGTGAGCGCTCAGTACACGGCGATGTCCCCTCGGGGATAGGTGTCCCCTTTGCACCGCAGAGAGACCCTGCGCTCAGCTCAGCGCACATGGAATGGCAGGAGAAGGATCTGTGAGGAAGGAAGGAAGGAAGCCAGGTCCTGAGGACGGGGCCTTGGGATGGGACTCAGGAGAACCCGCAGGTCTGGGAACTGGCAGATGGTCTCGCCGAGGTGGGCTACACTAATTGGAAGGCCTGTGTTTTGGGGGTCCTGTCTGGTGAACTGGGGACTCACACATCCCCTTCTTGTCTTAGGGCGTGATCTGAAGCCCAGTGAAATGAGCCGGTGTGTTTCCATTGGAGGAGCAGGGGAGGCTACAGCATGTGCTGAGCTGCTTGTCCCTGAAGCCATCTTTCCTCTCATGATCCATGTATCTCGGGGGTGATTTTCAGAGGTAACGGGCACCTGCAGCTCCCGCTGATTTCAGGCAGAGCTCAGTCTGTGCTGAGTGAAGATGAAATTTACTCCCGTGGGTACAACTGGTGCAAGGATGTTTCCTGCCCTAGGGGAAACTTCCACCTTGTGCCTCCCCTCCCCCCAAAACACATCCTCCCCCTCCGCAGCTGCTCCCCCTGGAGCCCTGCAGTAGCTCCCTGCCCCAGCTCACCTCTGGTCCGCCTCCTCCCCCCCGCAGCTCCCCCCCCCCCGGAGCCCTGCAGTAGCTCCCTGCCCCAGCTCACCTCTGGTCCGCCTCCTCCCCCCCGCAGCTCCCCCCCCCGGAGCCCTGCAGTAGCTCCCTGCCCCAGCTCACCTCTGGTCCGCCTCCTCCCCCCCGCAGCTCCCCCCCCCGGAGCCCTGCAGTAGCTCCCTGCCCCAGCTCACCTCTGGTCCGCCTCCTCCCCCCCGCAGCTCCCCCCCCCCCGGAGCCCTGCAGTAGCTCCCTGCCCCAGCTCACCTCTGCTCCGCCTCCTCCCCCCCGCAGCTCCCCCCCCCCGGAGCCCTGCAGTAGCTGCCTACCCCAGTTCACCTCTGCTCCGCCTCCTCCCCCCCCCGCAGCTCCCCCGGGGAGCCCTGCAGCAGCTCCCTGCCCCAGCTCACCTCTGCTCCGCCTCCTCCCACTAGCACGCTATTGCAGTGCCGCTCCACTTCTCCTGCCTACCAGGCTTGTGGCGCCAATCAGCTGTTTGGTTCCGCAAGCCCGGGAGGGAGAGAAGCAGAGCGGGGCGGTGTGCTCAGGGGAGGAGGTGGAGCTGAGGTGAGCTGGGGCGGGGAGCGGTTCCCCTAAGTGCAGCCCCCCACTTACTTGCTGCAGGAGGCTCTCCCCGCACCCCCTGCCCCAGGTCCCTCCGCGGAAATGCTGACGACGGGTTTTAATGAACCACTTAATTTGAACAGTCCCTCCAAGATGTGCTGATTGTTATCTTGTGGCCAGTACCCCAGGAGCCTACATTTGAAATCCAAGCATAGAGCCAATATTTATATCTTCACATACAAAAATGATACATGCACACAGAGAGCACAATCCTAACCAGCAAATCAAACCTTTTCGTACACACCTCACTCAGCAACCTTTGTACAACATTCGCTGCAAATATAGAACAGTGGTTGCAACAATCATCTATATGGTCACATTGTAATCAGATAACATCACACACCCCTATTTCCATATCCCCCTCCTGGTGACACATCAAACCTCCTCACTTAGTGAGCCCAATCCCTGCCTGGGGATTCAGGAAGTGGCACAGGGAAGCGAGGAAGGATCATTCAGGGGGAAGGGCACCCACCTGGGATCCTGCATGGCCAGGCTCTGTTCCCTGCCCTGTCCGAGACTTCCTGTGCCACTTTGGGCAAGTCACGTGGGGCCTGATTTAGTATTGATGCATCAAGCGGGATTTTCTAAAGCACAGCAGTGCTCAACTCCCCTAAGTGCACCTCAGTTCTCAGTCTGTGAAATGGGGATAATGGGACTTTATTGCCTCACCAGGGTGAAGTGAGGATAGATGTGATAAAAAGTATGAGGTTCTTAGATATGATGGTGAGGGGGACATGTGTGTATCTAACACAAACAAATCTGTTACTCTGGGTGTGCTGCAAAGATCACTGACATGAATGGAATGAGTGCGGTTTCCCTTGCCTTCATTTGACCCTGGGCCATTTCCCGATGCAGCAACTGCTGGATATTCCTCCCTATGGGAAAACAGCTGGTCGAGGGACTTGATTAACTTGGGCAAAAATGTCTAGTATCAGAAAAGCATCTCACATTCTTTTGGAGCCTGATGCAAAACCCTTCCCAACCCCAGGGAAACCCTCCCATTGAGAGCAACTGTGAGCTGTGTCAGGCCCTGTGTTCATAACCCTGAGGCCGCAAAGTTGTTACTGTTAAGATAAGTTCCTGTCTGCATCCTAAAACTTGCCCATACCGGTATTGCCCTGGCCTCTTCCTTTGTCAGTCAGTGTTAAAGGCATTCTGAACTATATGCATTTCCTCACCTTTTGGGGGCGAAGCCAGACTTTCAGGCACCTGCTCTCCTACTTGGTGTAAACTTTGCTTGTACCAATCAGAAACGAACACACACAGTTTTTGGGCCCCGTCCCCTATGACACTTCTATGATGTCATAGTGGGTATTTTAGGCTGGTCTGCCATGTGCAGGCAGAAGAGGAGAAAGAAAAACAAATCCTGTGTACCTTGTACACACCCGTAACCGAGCCTGATCACCTCGAAGCCTCTCTCAGCTCACGTGTTTTAAGCAGAGTTTCTACGTTTGCCGGTCGTTATGAGTTGGTTTGTATTCGTAAGTATTGGTTATTACTAAATGCTGCATCTGTGTTTATAAATATTGTTTACTGCATCTTACTTTATAAATATTGTTTAATAGTAAATACTTTAGCCATTGTATGTTTTAAGTTCCATTAACCCTATTAGCTAATCATATGCTGCTCCCCTACCCCTTGTAACTATCCCCAATAAAACTTTTAATTAATTAATTTTAGTTGTGTGCATGCCTGCAGTTTGCATCATGACCCATACCCTCCTTGCATCCCTTACCTATACAGTCTATTGCCACGTGCAGCCTGGTAAATAACAGGTCTGCATTTTTCTTTCGCCCCTAAAAGTACTTAGCAATTTACATGGCGTCACAAACAGGATGCACGGAGGTTGGGCCATGCCCGTGGCACGCTGCAGATCGTGCAGATAATGAAACTGAACAGTTCCAACATTTGCAGTTTCACCTTCTTACTAGCCAAAATTCGACTAATCCAAAAATAGAATGGATCTGTTCTCTTGCCTCGGGCAAAACTCTAAAAGGTTATACTGTACCATTAACGCTGGCAGATATGGGATGCCTCCTTCGGTGCCACCCGAGCTTTAGGAGTCAGCCAGCCGATTGTTCCCTGCAGCCTCAGTGCACGGAGACCGTGGAAAACCTCGGTGCTGCAGATCCCTCTCAACTTTGGAGAGAATGTAGCCGCACTGTTAGAAAATCTGGAGGCACCGTTTCCAAATTAATTCCCCCACCTCGGGTAATACCTGTGATCCGGCACATAAATTATTATGCCAAATGATAAAAGAATTAAATTTGATTAAGAAAACCAAAAAATTGCGACCCGTTGAATATAAATCTGAGGACGTTTCCACCGTCCTGTTTAGCATGATATGCAAGGCCCTCGATCTGCGTTCTGTCCTCCATGGAGGCACAATGTTTGCAGCTAAACAGGCAGCCCCAGGCTCTCCCAAAGGTAATAATGAGAAGGAGACAGAAAAGGTAGAGCCCATCACTACCCCCCCCCAAGTCCCTCTCGGAAAATGTTGCCACCCCCCATATGAAGCTCCTAAAACTCCTCTGTATCCAGCTCTGCCAACAGCCCCAGAATTTGCAGAGTCTGAAACCGTAGCAGAAGCTTTGCCTATTGCAATAACTAAAACTAAAACAGACGCACAAACAGGCAACACCACGCAGGTTACTGAACTGCGAACACGTACTAAGGCCGAACTTAAAGAGTTTTTAAAGGAAACGCAACGAAAAGCCGACGAGGCACCCATGGTTTGGGTCGGGCGGCTAGCCTTAGAACACGGAGCAGAATTGGTGGACCGCGAGGAGGCCGGCACCTTAGCCAAAACGGCCAATTGGGCACGAGGCTTCCCGGGTCACGCTTTATTAAATAATCGCATTTGGCCACTTACCACCCCGGCAGCGGCCATTTTAGCAATCAAAGGCAGTTTTAAAGGATTATATATCCCTCCAGGAACTTTAGTTACTCCACACGATCTAATATGGGCAATTGCAGGAGCTTCCATAGCCCTGTGGGATCCAATACAAAATCCACTTAATTTAACTATTCAATAGCAGTTGGTGGCCACACCCTTTATATACGTTACTGATCCCACCCAAATTCCTGTCTCAGCAGAGGCGGTTAATTTGGCATTAGAAGCTGCCCCTGGAGCTGACACTGGTGCCATGCTGCATTTGCATGCGACCGTTCGCAGACCCATCTTAACGTTATTTGAAGTGGTTAGTAAAATTAAGTTGTTACTGCCACCCGCGCCTGTTGTTCTCCCAGTTGATTCACCACGAAAAAACCCTCCAAAAAGTCAGTTTAATCCCCAAAAATATCCTGAGAGAACTAAAGCTGAACGGCCACTATTTGGCTTCCTTCTTAACAAAGGGATCCCCAAAGAAGCCCTGCGTAAAATGTCAAACCAAGAGCAGCAAAATGTAGCCGAACAGCTAGGCTGGAAAAATTGGGAGGACTATGTTAGGACAAAAAACGAATAGGGGCCGGATGCTGCCCGGCCCAAATTAAAGATCCCACCGATGAACGCCCATACGCCACCCTGTTAGTTAACGGTGACACCCCCACTTCTTTTTTATTAGACACTGGAGCTCAAGTTAGCGTTATTGAGCCCAATGTTCCCCACTGTCCTACTGGCTCCTTTATGTTTGTTCAAGGTCTCAATGCAGTAGAAGAAAAACCCGTGGTTTGGGTTAAAATTGCCCATGGAAAATACCTAAGAAAAATAAAAGCCTTGTTGGGATCAAAAAATCTACTAGGTGTCTCAGATATTAAAAAATTTAAACTGCATGATCAAATTCTGCAAGCCCTCCCTATAACCGTAGGCGATCATTCCCCCTATACCCCCGAAGTAGTTAACTCCCAGCCATGGAAATTTTCCCCTATTCCCACAAAATCCGAAGGGCTTCCCCTTATTGAAGCTTTGCTCACTCAGCTTCTAGAAGAAAAAAAAAATAGAAAGGGTCACTGCATCCACCTTTCTGTCCGCGGGCTGGGGTATTCCCAAGCCCGGCGATCCCTCTAAATATCACCTTGTTATTGATTACAGACAAGCTAACAGCCGTGTAAAGCCTATCGCATTTTCCAGCTCTGCCACCATTCCCGAAATACAGCGGCAACTAAGCGATGCAAGTAATCAGTGGGCATGTACGCTTGATTTAAAGGATATGTTTTACCAAATCCCACTCCAGGACACACAAGGAATCTTAAACTTTGCATTTAAGGGCGTCCAATATAAATGGAAAGTTTGCCCACAGGGGTTCTGTAATTCTCCTGCACTTGCATCGTCCCATCTCAGTATCACATTACAAAAGGTAAAACCCCTACAGGATGTGTATGTGCTAACCTATGTAGATGACATTGTCATTTGTGGGCCCAATCCACAAGCAGTTCAAAGTACCACCCAAATGATAATTGATGCATTAGAAGCAGATGGGTGGCAAATTAACAAAACAAAGAGCCACCTGCAGGCCAGCCAGCAATTCTCATTCTTGGGACTCCAATTCACTCCCACCACTCACACCCAAGCCCCAGCCAGTGTATTAGACCCTTGGACAGAAGCCCCTCCACAAAATAAATGAGAGCTTCAGCAGCTATTAGGTCTCCTTAATTATCACCGCCAATATATCCCGGCACAGCTAATTTTTAACCTAGAAATCCTACAAAGCTCTCTCTCTTCTAAACGCTCCCGAGAAGTATGGAACGCATCAGCACAACAAAGCTTAGAGAAACTAGCTGGCTGGTTCGCCTCTAACCCCCACCTCGCCCGTTTTAATTCCCAAGAACCCCTCAACATCAATTTGTTTATTACAAAACACCATGTAGGGTTCACTGTACTGCAACATGGTAATGCTATTTACAATTGGGCCCATCATCTGTCTGGACCCCAGTACAACTATGGTCTAGTGGGAAAAATGCTACTGGCTGCATCCAGTGCGCGTCACTGGTCCCAACTCCCTATCCCAGGTACCCTGTCTGGACCACGTGTTCATTTAATCCCATGGCTTACAAGTACCCCTCCACCCGAGTTTCATGGCACTACTCGCACCTGGCAGCTTCTTTGTTTCCAGGTTGAGGTAGCTTGGCAGGCATGGACCCTAACTCCCAGCGATAACATCTTAGCCCCCCTCCCTTCACCAACCATTATGCACTGAAGTAAAATATGATCCCTGGGTTGTGTCTGATGGGGGCACCTCACCATCCCCTAGGGCAGGAGTTCTTTGTTCCACATGTAATCACTTTAATGTGCAGTTGCTGCCCTCCTCCTGCTCCGCACAAGAATGCGAGGTGCAGGGCGTTCTTTTAGCTGCCCAACATGTTGCTAATGCCCACTCTGCCAACAAGCAAGTTGTTTTAGGTATCGATTCTCAATTTTGTTTAGACATTTTAATTGAGCAAGCCTCTCCCTCAGCTTTTGTTAAATTGTGGGACCAAATTTTTGTCCTAATTCGTAAATTCTCTCACCCTTGGTTCGTTACGCACTGTCTCTCCCATCGACCAGACTCTAACCCCCTGCATTCCAGTCTTGATCAAAGAATGAGAGAGCTCTCCCAAGTTCATATGGCAAATCCCGCCGTACAGGCAGACCCGCTCTTGCGCTGGCTCCACGAAGAATGGGGACACTTACCACCCACAAAATTGTACGGCCTGTTATCTAGCTTTTCTAACCAAAAGCCTGACGTTAGCCGCAGTCAGTGCGAGCTCATTGTTCAGTCCTGCTTGCAGTGTGTGCAGGTAAAAACTATGAATCGTCCCCGATATGAGCGCTCTGCATACGCTGCAGAACACTTTGCCCCAGGTAGTATGTGGCAAGTTAACTTAATAGGACCCTTGCCAGGTGCTCGTCGTTTTCCAAAAGCCTTAGTTACTGTCGATCTGGGGTCTCGACAAACCTTTTGTGTTCCTCTTAATAAAACCAATGCTGCTTCTGTCGCTGTGGCTCTTAAGCAAACAACAGCTGCCTGGGGCACTCCCACTGAAGTCCAAGCAGATGGTGGACTGCCCTTTACCAGCAAAAGCACTGAACAGCTCATTTTGGGATGGGGGGCTTCCCTTCACATCCATACTAAATATCATCCTCAAAGCAATGGTGTGGTAGAGCGAAAAATCGCAGTCCTTAAAACTATGTTGCGAACAGCAAACCCCAACCCTGATTTTAAAAACTGGAGCTAATTTTTACCCCAGGTACTTATCGCACTCAACAAAAGTTACTCTCGTTGGCCTCACATTTCACCTACACCTAAGCCGCCTTGGTCCCCCATGTTTTAACACCGGCCAACTGGTTGGCTTACAGAACCCCAAGCCTCTGGCCATCGAAACCTATAAAAACCACTATTCTCCGGGCCGGCAAAGTACCCTAACACCTACCTAGTGGCTACAAGTACCCCCGGTAACAAGCTAGTTCATCATAACTGGCTCAGCAAATGTAGTTCTTAATAAACAAACTAATGCCCCTGAGCAGGGCTCCTATTATTCTGGTTTACAGGTTACTACTGCCCTTCCTCACAACATCTTTCCCCACGGAACCCTTAGGAGAAGGTGGACTACAAACATGGTTCGCTGCCTACTGGGTGCAGGAGGTCAGCGGAAACCAGCCCTGTCAGCGCTGAATCCAGAAGATTGTCTTGTTTGCTCTACTCAGTTCTCACCTAAATATCCATTACCCTTTCAATTTTGTACCAATAGTTTATAATTTTTCTTCATTTAATTTGTCTAATGTAAATTGTTCTTCCTCCTATGTGCAAGTGGGCTGCTTCTAGTGTTTGGAATAATTGTTCTTCACAATTTAATTCTTCTGTGTTTCCAGTTCTTAATGCTTCAGGTGGAAGTGATCATAGCTTCCTTTAATTGATAGTATTAGAGTTCCAGCATCTCATTGCTGGGTTTTTGTTGGTAATAGTTTAACCCCAGCCCCTACTTGGGTGGGTACTTATTCTAATTGTTCTATGTGGAGTTTCTTCTTATGCTAACACCTCCCTAACTAAACCCACTCTTACTTACACCTACCTCCCTCCCCTTCATTGTTCTTATCGTCTTAATTATAACATTCCTTTTGGAACCTTCTCTGCCTCCATAACACACACGTATCTGTTCCATGCCCAGCACTATGCATCATGCTGAGGCTGCCTGTATCAGTCGTGCATCCACCTTTTTCTCCATGGACAATAGGTGGAGCCAGACCACAATTTCTTCCTTAAGACCCTGGTCATTTTTGGATTTGCGGT